>NC_133333.1:143253155-143553155 GCF_042186555.1 Aquarana catesbeiana
TGTGTTCTCCACAACTTTTTAAGGAGAAATTCTGTGAACTATGCTGCCTCAGTTGGGCCTGAAGCCAGAATTTTGAATGAACCAACCCTGACGGCGCTGGAAACTGGCCGTCCTGGCTTGCCCCCCCAGAGTGCCCGCGAGGTCCGTTTAAGATACCTGGAATACTTTGTGGGTAGGGGGGCCATCAATATGCCAGACAATGTCTGAGACATTTTTTAAATAAAAATATATTTGAAACTTAACAAATATTTTCTTTGATTTACTGCTTGGCTTTCTTTTAGCTGTCTCCTTGGTTATCTTTTAATGGTATTATTTTTTTAGACCTTTTTCTTCAACAGTGCAAACAACATTTTTGAGACATGAGGTGACAATCTCTTCTTCGGCTAACTATTATTATTATGTTGTGTGTCTGCCACACACTCACTTTGTTTTTGTTGTTAATGTATGTAATGCATTACTGACAAAAATATTCATCATTTTCAGCACCATGACCGAAATTTGGGGAGTCCTGAAAATGGCGGGATTGTGTAAAATTATAAAGCACTGTTGGGTGTTATTTACTAAAGGAAAATCCACTTTGCGCTACAAGTGCACTTGAAACTGCACTGAAACTGCACTTGTAGTGCAAAGTGGATTTGCCTTTAGTAAATAACACCCATTGCCACGGAAAAAAACAACTTTACTCCAAAAACTGCTTTTGAGCATTGAAAGAAGAAGCCACACAATGTTGATTATCAAACGTTTTACTTAAAGCACAATCACACATGCGTTTATAAAAGGGTTTTTGAACAAACCAACATGTTTGTTGTATAACATATTTTTAGGTCACATTAAGTTGAAATCACCTTTTATAGGTAAAACAGGCGTGTTTAAAACCATAAAACAATACACAACTCTGGAACTTACAAAGTTCAACTTTTATTAAGTGAAGGCAATATCAGACATGAGTATGTACAAACTGTGTTTGATATTGCCTTCATCAGATGAGGTGAAGTCACCCCTGTAAAAGCCAAATTTTGAAGATGCACACAAATTGGGATTCAAAATGGAAATTTCCCTCCTGATCCCATGCCTAATGTCAACATGTGCTAGGTCCCGTCATGGGGGATCAATGGACGTGTTTTGGGGGTGCAACCCCTTCCTCTCACCTACTTTATTATCGAGGAAGGGGTTGCACCCACAAGACGCGTACATTGATCTCCCATGATGGCAGATAGTACATGTTGACACACTGTGTGCATCTTCAAAATTTGGCTTTTAAAATATGTAAAAAATTAGTCATAAAAACAAAAATAAACAAGCAAAAAGTTAGGGATTTCTGGGTGTTTTTTATTCTCCCTAAAACATCAATGATGTTCTTCATATTGTTTTGAACATCATTGATGATTTGCTTTAGGTTTTCTAAATCCCTATTGCATCCCATTATCTCCCGATGAGGATCTGGGCACTTTCACTGGTGAAATGACCTTCTGCCACAACATCCCCATCACCTAAAAAAAAAAAACACACCATGTATTATAAATATGCAGACATCCATCTATTACCTGAAGCTGTGGTCGCAGACACTCACCTGTTGTGATGACAATTTCGCCAATTTCAACAACGTCTCCCGCCTCCTCCTCTGGTTGGGTTTGGGGGATTTCCCCTTCTTCCTGAGGTGGGGAGTTCCTGGTCTACTCTGATGAGTGTTGTCCTCCTAGTCTTTTCTCCCCTATGTGCAAAAAATAGGTATACTTAGCACACAGATATTTGAGGGCATAAATAGGAATATGAAACATTGCTTGGAAGTGGGGTACAATTGTCTGTTTTGGCAGAGTTCCAAGCTGAAAAATTTATTTTTTTACCTTTGTAAAGCTGGAATACTTACCTGTTTTGTGCAAGCTTCACAGATGGAGACACCCTTATATTATTCACTGGAGCACCTGTGTGGGACACCCTAATAAAAAGTTTGTTCTTGTGTCCCACACTAGTGCTCCTGCGTCCAGATGTGTAAACAGCTGCTGAGTGTCCTCTCCTTACACAGAATCTAGTTTGCATTTCATTCTAGTTACAAACCCATCTAGACAACAAACTTTTTTTAATAGAAGTAGGCCAGAAAAAAATTATTGAACTGCATCTGGCCAAAACATCGTATTTTAGTGGGCGAATGAACAATATTTTCCTACGAATTATTAATGTGCCCATGAAGTTGCTATTTTAAACTGTACAACAGTAAAGAAAAGCACATGGAGCAGCACGAACGTAATAAAAAGAAAGAATAGGAACACAGGACAACTACTTACTTTTTTGCAGCACTCTCCTGATCCTTCTATACTGATCGTGCCCCCTTAATTTGAGGTCCGACCACCATTTACTCAGTTGATCCTTGGATCGTGGTACCCCAAAATTCCTGTCCAGACTCTTAACAACTTTAGCCATGATCTTGGCCTTTCTCACATTTGGGTTGGGGTAAGGTCCATACTTCCCATCATAGTCGGTCCTTTTCAAGATGTCCACCATCTCCACTATCTCTACAAAGGCCATATTTGAGGCCTTAAATCTCCTGTGGGATCGTGATGTTTCTGGCTCCGGGCTTTCCTCCTCCTCATTGCTGCTATTATCATGCACTTCTCTGTCTCCGCCATGTGCTCTCCCCCACTGCGCCGAAAGAGAAGGAGCAGGGAATAGACTAGAAAGAACGTCAGGGGCGGGCGGAGTTTTACGCATATGCAGTGTATATAAAGCGTAACACACGTGTGTCGTACGTGCGATCTGTGAGCGGAGGAAGGAGTATCGGAAGCGCTGATAACGAAGGTACAATTTTAACTTGGGCCTATACTGCTTATAGATTGAGGTCTATATTGGGACAAGAATTTAGGAGAGTTTAGCCTGACATTAGGGTTTGTCTTGTGTTGCAGAGAAAATGGATGGCTTCAATGATTACAACTTCCTCCCACTGTTCATAGACAAATACAGGGAGCTGCCCTGTCTCTGGCAGGTCAAACACCCGCATTATAATCATAAACAAAAGAGACAGGCAGCGCTGGAGAAACTGCTGGAGTTGGTGAAGCCGATGGTACCCACGGCAACCATCCCCTATTTAAAAGCCAAAATTGGTGGCCTGAGGAGCACTTATCTTAGGGAGCGCAAGATGGTCCAGGATTCCCAGAGATCAGGAGCTGCAGCAGATGATGTTTGTGACAGACCTAGCCGGGAGAGAGACTTTTGGAGGGGACTGTATTCTAGCCTCTTGCCGATTGATCGGGGGCCCTTGCATTTGGGGAAACGGTGCTCTTTGTGAGCTGTATGCCTGGGGACCCTTGAGGTGGTATTACTGTGGATTCGGGTCCTGATCCCCCAGAACACACAGACTCTGGGGACCCTGGATTTGCCATATTAGAAATAGTGGCTGATTCATAATGCTGGGACAGATACTGTTAGGAGATGCTGATGTAAATTCCAACACCTGTCTGTCTGTTGTCTGCTAAAATGTGTATTGTAAATAAGTCTACTATGGGATCTAAGAGGCATTAGATGTCATTGTTGTTTGTGTTAATTAACTCTGCTATTGTGTGAAGAAGAGTCTATGTTGATTGTGTTTTCTGAACTACAAGACGGCCAGTCTGGCCTAAAGGTCATGTCTGAGTCATCTAGGCTGTCTAAAGGGATTAGTTAAGTAGCTCATGTTAATTAGGTTAATTAGGTTACAGCTGTATTGTTAGAGTAATATGAGCAGGACCTCCTCTTTTATTGTATAAATAAGACTGTATTCCTGTCAATAAAGAGAGATTCCTGGTTGAACTTACATACAGCCTGCCTGGTGTTTGTTCTGAGCTATCACAACTGGGTTAGAACGGCACATAGCGGTAGTTCTAATCCCGGAGCATTGGATGACCGAGCAATCAGATGGTGCGATCTGCAATCTGATTCTATAGCCGCAGAGGGGTGTTGGGAGAGTGGAATCGAGCGAGCAAGGGGCTCATTACATTGGTTGGCAGCTGTGGGATTTGCTCTCCAGTTACTGGGACACTCCAAACCAGCCTGCAGGAGAGCCACACTGAAGGACTTACTTGAGAGCCATAGAGGGAATGGTGGGATCGTGCTTCCTTGCCGTGAACACATCCAAACCATCACCTGGATCCAAGGTAGCATGATAGCAAGAGAGGAGAAATACCAGCCACCATGGATGAGAAATTCAGAAGGAGGTTACGAGAGAAGCAGATACAGCACAGAGGACCAGTATCAGAGCAGGTCCTGCTAGCATGGTTTGATTCTATCCGCTGCGAACTCTGGAAGGAACCACTAGCCCGTGAGCAGTGAAACCAGGGAAAAGTTCTCCCCTCCATCCATGTAAGGTACTGGTCGCAGTATGAAGTACGATTGCTGTTATTGGGGGAACAGCCGAACCAGGAGTGGACAGCTGAGTTAAGCAGACTGATCCGGGCAGAAATGCGGTTGGACGAGAGCTACAGAGCTCTCCAGTGGTATGTAGCCCAAGTGTGCCCATGGACAACGGATGACAGCCCCACGGAAGGCTTTGACTATGATGGCCTGGTATTGTTGTACTGGAGGCTGTCCAGGGACCCTGACTTTGGGAGTGATCGGGAGTGGCGTTTGGAGGAAATAATGGAGCACAGAGAGCGGAGACTGAATGTCTCAGAAGTGCACTGGGCACAAGAAGATTTGGAGTTTCTGGCCGTTCAGGAATGGGAGCTGGAGATCGCCTACAAACAGCTGTTAGACTCTGCTCAGCAGCAGGGTGGTGCTCCCTTTGCCTGGGACTGTCAGAAAATACCAGTTGACAACTCTGAAATCCTGGCTGAAGAGTTGACAATGTGGCAGAGTAACAGTGTGCTTTGCCAACCTGCCCCCGCAGCTATGGAGGCGGAGGTCTTATGGCGGATGCAGCAAGTGCTGACTGACCTTAATGAACCTGTTTCTGCATTGGATGATCTTGGATGGAGGAATGTGCCTGTCCAGCAGAATGCCAGAGAATCGGCAGTGGAAAATCTGAAGATTGCCGTCCCCAAACCTGAAGTGCTGACAACAGGGCAGAGCTCTGCTAACCTCTGCCCAGCACTGATAGCATCTTCTGGGTTCCACGGAGAGGAGATGGTGAACCTTTATCCCCAGACACCAGTTGCAGAGACAGGGGATTTGATAGACTTTTCTGCTGAGGAAGAACAACTTGGTGAGCCTCCAGCAGAAGAAGAGCTGTTATTAGGGCCAAACTTTACTGTGCTCTGCCCAGCACTGATAGCATCTTCTGGGTTCCACGGAGAGGAGATGGTGAACCTTTATCCCCAGACACCAGTTGCAGAGACAGGGGATTTGATAGACTTTTCTGCTGAGGAAGAACAACCTGGTGAGCCTCCAGCAGAAGAAGAGCTGTTATTAGGGCCAAACTTTACTGTGCTCTGCCCAGCACTGATAGCATCTTCTGGGTTCCACGGAGAGGAGATGGTGAACCTTTATCCCCAGACACCAGTTGCAGAGACAGGGGATTTGATAGACTTTTCTGCTGAGGAAGAACAACCTGGTGAGCCTCCAGCAGAAGAAGAGCTGTTATTAGGGCCAAACTTCACTGTGCTCTGCCCAGCACCAACAGAAGTATCTGTGAAGTTACAAGGGACTTCCCCAGCTGAAGCGCTGGTAACCGGACAGAGGGTCCAAGATCTCTGCCCTACACCTGCGGCGGTTCCGGAGGCTCAGGGTGAGAAGGAGGTGGTCACTTCCCAGCAGAAGATCAGGATACAGGGGGAGAAGGGAGAGGAGGTGTTCGTCGTCCCTCCCCAACAGTTAGCTGGAGCAGATGGTGTGGGGTTTCCAGCAGAAGGGCTGGCAACAGGGCCGAGGACTGCTGGACTCTGCCCTCAACTAACAGAGGATGGATGTCCTGTGAAGGTGGATGGGACTTCAGTCTCCACCCGTATACCCAAGGAATGCTGGGCAGTCAGCCCAGATCCCCAACAGCACGACGGAGTGAGCCCAGACACCCTGTCTTCTCTCCAGTGGCAGAAAGGACTCCAGGGAGAACGGCCAGTCCAGGCCTCTCCCCAGCAGCAGATATGTTCTCTGAGAGAGGCAGAGGTTGGCTGGGTGAGTAATGCTTTGTTTAGAACAATTTGTTTGGGGTACTGTGTGGGTACAGGCATTAGATTAATTAGTTAAGTAGCTCATGTTAATTAGGTTAATAAGGTTACAGCTCTATTGTTAGAGTAATATGAGCAGGACCTCCTCTTTTATTGTATAAATAAGACTGTATTCCTGTCAATAAAGAGAGATTCCTGGTTGAACTTACATACAGCCTGCCTGGTGTTTGTTCTGAACTATTACAACTGGGTTAGAACAGCACATAGCGGTAGTTCTAATCCCGGAGCATTGGATGACCAAGCAATCAGATGGTGCAATCTGCAATCTGATTCTATAGCCGCAGAGGAGTGTCAGGAGCTTGGAATCGAGCGAGCAAGGGGCTCGTTACAACGTTTATGTACCCAGGCTGTGGTACTATGAGAGACTTTGTTTTCTGTCAGACCAGACTGAAGTCAGGGAATCCCTCTCAACCCTTCCTTCCACTCTTCCTTCCACCCTATCTTCCACCTTAGCTGAGGCTTCTGACATCCAACCTGGGACTTCCAGCCAGGAAGAAGTGGAGGAGCCCAACTTGAGCCAGGTATAGCATTGTTCTACATATTTCTGGTCAAAAAAGAAATGATGTTTACTAGATGGTATTATTGATCACTAATTGCTGATTTAATAAAGGCATTTACATATCAATAGACAGTAGTGGCCAAAAATGATTGTGACAAGAATTAAAAATGCTGGGCTCAGAATGATAGTCTTTTATATTTGTTAACATTCAATTTGCAACAGTCATGAGCTGAAAATTGTGTGTGATTGATTAACCAAAAAGTAAAACTATGTCCCTTTTTCATACACAGGAAGACCTCAGCCAGGAGGAGGCTGTGGAATGTGGCACACAGGAGGAGGCTGTGGAATGTGGCAGCCAGGAGGAGGCGGGGGTTAGTGGCAGCCAGGAGGAGTAGAAGCCTCACAGAATCGCAGGTTCCTCCCCTCCGCCTTCCAACCAAAAGACCCAGGAAGGGGAGGAACGTGGAGGAGTCATCGCTCAGGCTGATTCAGGAGGCTTCTGCGGCCCTTAGAGCCACCCCCACTCATGAAGAGGCCTATGTGTGTTTTCCTTCAAAAAGGTTTGTGAGTAGGCAGGTACATTTCCAAAATACAATGTGAAATTAACAAGGGACACCAACACCAAGCAACCTCCTTGAGATTAAAAAAGACAAGATAATAATGGTGTTGTGGTAACTTGACACACAAAACACACCCAACACAATTATGGAGATCACCAAAAAAATAAAATAAAAAAAACAGGAGATCTGGATTAAAAAACAAACAACAAATAATACAAAATATAAAAACATAAAACCCCAAAAAATGTTTCCATAAATCTGACAAATAAAAATATTATATTCATGAAATCACAAGAAATAATCAAAAAATACCTTTGTGAGAAGTGTGTGTGAATATGAGCAGCAAAACAACTTCATTCTTCTAGCATTATAAAGAAGAGAGTGCGCTGCATTAAACAATTTCAAACATTGCAGTGTGACGAAAGTGCTATATCGATTACGAACGCTAATTTTACCAGACCGAGCACTTCCGTCTCGTAATTTATTCTGAGCATGCGTGGCACTTGTGCGTCGGAATTGTCTACACACGGTCGGAATTTACGCGAACGGATTTTATTGTCGTAAAATTTTATAGCCAGCTCTCAAACTTTGTGTGTCGGAATTTCCAACAACAAGCTCCAATCGCACATTTTCCGTCAGAAAGTCCGACCGTGTGTACAGGGCATTACTGTGGGGGCTTACATTGTTTTGGTACCACCAACACCTAAGGCCCAATTTTCTGCAGAGTATATAGGGCAGGCCGTATAATATATATACTGCTGTTCAGAGTATATAGTGCCTGGGGGCCTGGTGGACCCCCACGCCATTTAAAAAAAAATTTGGGTAAGGGATTCCCCTTAATATGCATACCAGACCTGAAGGACATGGTATGAATTTTGGGGGTGACATCCACACCATTTTTTTTGGTATTTTTATCTATATTGCTGGGATCCTACATTACAGCCGCGAGCAGTTTTGAATGAAATGTTTTCCTTTAGAAATGTCATTTTGCTGTGGCACTGTTATAAACATGGGAAAGATGCGCTACTTTACAGGCATACTAAGGACACCCCCAGGCACGTTATTTAAAGAAATTATTTTTATTCTTTATTTTCATTATTAAAATCACTGCTTTTTAAAACTTTTTTTTGCATTGATACATGTCCGCTGGGGCAGGACCCGAGTCCCCAAACACTTTTTATGGCAATAACTTGCATATAAGCCTTGAAAATGAGCACTTTTGATTTTTAACATTCGTGTCCCATAGACATTAACAGTTTTTTGCCTGTTTGCATGTTCTGCTGCGAACCGAACTGGAGGGTGTTAGGCTCATCCCTAATTATCACACACCACCATTCCTGGCTCCAGCTGGCGTGGCGTGAACCACCTCTGGGCCTGTCCCTGCAAAGCTGCAAGAATCTCTGCTCCGGTGTGGTTCCTTTCCCCTAGACACACCAGCTGAAGCACTGCATGGCTCCTTTTAGCCAGACTCATTGAATAGTCCTTTGAACACTTAGGGGGTACTTGAGGTTCATAAGACAATTCAGCAGAGGAGGAGGAGGAGGGGGTAGAGCTGACAAATCTCGCATCATCACCAGCTATATGGAGACATGGGGGCACAACAAGCTGCAGCACTGAGCCCTGTCCTGCATCCTTCTGAGTTGCAAGCAGAGTTACCCAGTGTGCTGTGAATGATATATATCATCCCTGCCCATGTTTGCTGGACCACATGTCAGCAGTAATGTGGACTTTGCAACTGACTGTCTTGCCCAATAATGCCACAACATTGCCTTCCACATGATGCTAGAGAGCTGGATTGGCCTTACGTGAAAAGAAATAGCGACTGGGAACCTGCCATTGTGGTATAGCATAATCTGCAAATTCACAAAAGGTGGTAGAATCCACTAGGCGGAAAGGCGGAAGTTGTAGAGCCAGCAGCTTTGACAAGCTTGCATTTAGAGGCTGGGCATATGGGTGGCAGGGACTGTATTTTTTTTTCCCGCTGTAGCAGATGGGGCAGAGAAATTTGCTAGCTATAGTCTACAGCTGGTGGTGTGTTGCTGGCACATCCTGTGCTATACCATCATCCCTGTCAGGGCGGGCTGCTGAGAGGTCATGAGGTATAGCAGGGACAGACTGAGGTGAGTAAGGAGGAGGCACAGATTTGTGCCCCTTTTGCGTGGCTTTTAGGTGCTCTTGCCAATGGGCTGAGTGGTGGGAGGTTAAATGCCTTGTCAAGGATGTGGTACCCAAATGGTTGGTGTTTTTGCCACACTTGATGTGCTTGAGACAAAGTTTTCAAATAGCAACAGTGCAATTGGCTGCACATGTAATAAAAAAGGGCCAGACTGCTGAGCTGTGGGAAGTGGGTTGGGAGATAACAGCTCCACAATGTGATTGAATATGGTGGCTGCTCTCTACGCTTCCATGATGGCTGCTTTGGTGGGGTTGTGCCTCACACTCACTTTCCTCCTCTGCTCTATCCGGCACCCAAGTCGATTCAGTGACCTCATCATTATCATCTCCACCATCCTCATTACCACTGGACAACTTGGCAATACGCTGCGGCTGGGGGAATATGAATGCCAATTTCTGTACCAGTGTTCTCCCCTCTCTGTAGGCTCATGTTCCTGCCTTCCTCAATCTCGGAACCAACATCTGAATTGAGTAATGGCTGTGCATCGTCAAGGACCAAGTGGCTGATGCTGTGTTCAAATAACGCTGCTGACTCCTCCATGCCTGATGCTGGGTCTGTGGCAGGAATAGCTGTGGATAAGGAAGCAGGTTTTGCCACTCTGGCACTGCAGGGGACTGCACTGCGCACTAGTCTCTGCTTGGGTGACGGAGGATGAAGAGGATGAGGAAGATTTGAAGATTCAGTAAGGCAGTCAACCACCTCCTCTGCATGCTGTGGCTGGATAGCACAGGCAACATCACTAAATAGAGAAAATGGTGCCCTGTCTGAGGATTGACCACTTCCACCTTTACCTGTGAACACATACGCTGCTGGCCCCCTTTTACTGCCATGGGAACATCTGCCTCTCCTTGCTGTCCTCCCAGACATGATGGGGGGGGTGGCTTATTAACAAAATGTAACAAAGATGTGTAAATGTGTATGTGAATGCACTTTAATCAATGGAAAGTGGTGTTTGGTGCACTTTATTTTAGTATTCACTACACAGACATGCTCCACGGATACACAATAATATACTGCAATATACTGCATCAAACGTGCAGTAATGCACAAAACTACATGGCGTTAAACTTGCAGTAACGCAATGAAATATTTGGCGTTAAAATTGCAGTAACGCAGTTAAATATGTGTTGTTAAACTTGGAGTAACACAATGAAATATACGCCGTTAAACTTGCAGTAATGCACAGAACTATATGGCGTTAAACTTGCAGTAACGCACAGAACTACATGGCGTTAAACTTGAAACAGATATGGCAAGATATATATATACTCACATACACATATGCAAACTCAATCTCTACAAAATTGGCCTATCAGGTTAGTGTCACAGAAAATTAACATATTTGATTGATACCACCAATTATTCAAGTGGTTGGTTAGTGACTACACCTGTTTTTAGCCAGCATGAGAAGAAGGAGAGGAAAGAAAGGCAATATAAAAAGTTATTTTGTTGAGCCAAAAAGAAGTGTATAGAAAAATGCTACATGAGATATTAGGACCTTATTACTCCAAGGGAGAAATATATTCCTTAAAAGAACTGAAAAATGTTCAAAATGTTCAAATAAAATACTTTGTGATAGCAACAAAATGTAAAGTCAAGATTAATGGCAAGATCAAAAGAAAAAAAAGAAAAAAAGGAGGGGGGATGCAATTTATGTCAGGATCAAAAAAGTGGCGGAATCCCTCTTTTTTGATCCTGTTATAAACTGAATCCCTCTTTTCTGATTCTGTCATAAATTTCATCCCCCCTTTTTTTTGATCCTGCCATTATTGCATCCCTCTTTCTTCATTAATTGTATCTCTCTCTTTTGATCAAACCAAATATTCAATCCCTTTTTTGCTATTCTGCCATATATTTAATCCCCCTCTTTTATATATTTATATATATATATATATATATTTTGCCATATCTGTTTTAAACTAGCTATGACTAAGGCTATTGCCGAAACGCATCAGTTTATTGTTTTATTGTCACTCTGATGTACCAATAAACAACACTTCAAGGATTACAGTTTTGCCGGCTCTCCTTATTACTACTGCAAGTTTAACACCGTATATTCAATTGCGTTACTGCAAAGTTTAACGCTGTATATTTAATTGCGTTACTGCAAGTTTAATGCCATATAGTTCTGTGCGTTACTGCAAGTTTAACGCCATATAGTTCTGTGCATTACTGCAAGTTTAACGCTGTATATGTCATTGCGTTACTTCGAGTTTAACGTCACATATTTAACTGCATTACTGCAAGTTTAACACCAAATATTTCATTGCCACACTTCAAGGATTACAGTTTTGTCGGCTCTCCTTATTACTGTTGCATTGGAGTGTGTTGGGACACATCGAGCCTCGGCACATGTGAGTGGATCTAATGTATGGATTGAGTTGTCCCTGCAGAGAGCGCTGTTACCTTTCTTCTTTTCCATATTAAACTTGCAGTAACGCAATTAAATATGTGGCGTTAAACTTGCAGTAACGCAATAAAATATACAGCGTTAAACTTGCAGTCATGCACAGAACTATATGGCGTTAAACTTGCAGTAATGCACTTAACTGTACACCGTTTAACTTGCAGTAACACAACTGAAATATACTGCAGTAAGCGCGCACTAACGCACAGAAATGCACCCCATTAAATGGCACGTAACGCACTGAAATATACGGGGTTAAACTTGCAGTAACGCAATAAAATATACTGTGTTACACGGTCACTACACTCACACTGACTGAACTATCCCTACATTCACACTAATGTTAAGATGAATGGTCACACTACGTCCACAATGACTAAACTAGCCCTACATTCACACTAATGTAAAGATGAATGGTCCCACTACACTCACACTGAACTATCCCTAAATGCTCACTAAACTGATATTCTACACTGACAATAGAATCAGAATAGCACACTATAGCACACTATAGCACACTAACTGTCTAATAGCACTGAGCAGAGCCCTGTTCTATCTCTTTCCATGCTGTTCTCACACCACAAATGGCCACTATGGAAAGAATATTTTTATAGTGTGGGGCGGGATTACGAGCAATGAGCCATGATTGGATACAATCATCATGACAGCGTCCAATCATGGTTCTGACGTTGCTCTGTGTCCTGATTGGGAAAAGCTTTCATTGCTTCAGCCAATCACGGCTTTCAATGCACTGGGAGGCGGCGCAGTGCCTTATGGTCATTCGACAGGCTGAACAAACGGTTGGACGACCCTATACTCCGGTTGTTTGGAGAACGTCCGAACAGCCAAAGTTAGGCCCGAACTCATGCTCAGGCCAAACCGTTCGCCCATCCTTAATGGCTACCAAGAAAACCCTCTTGTGTGTGCCTCTCTGAAATTAGCTTCTGTTTCTTACAGGGACCAGACTTTCCAGACTTCAGGGCAAAGTCCTGCCAACAACTAATTATAATGTCAGTAATGGCAACCTGATTGGACAAGAAAATGGCAGCTGACAGGGTTTAGCTCTGATGTCAGACTCTAGTATCAAAGTAAATCTAGTTTCAAAAGGAGGGGAATTTTCTAGGGAGCTAAGGTAATGGCATGCATCTTGTGGTGTCTGCAAGATATCTACTTTTCAACATTTAAAAGGCCTGACAACTTCAGTTGGAAATGAAGACCAATGTAGCACTAAGGGCTAGTTTACACTTGCTTCAAAACATGGCCTCGGACACGCTTTGTTAAAGCTCTCTAAACGCCAGTCAAAGCTCCTGTCACTAAATAAAATGGTTAGCTTACAGTCCTGTTTAGAAAAGGGAAGATGGCGCAAGGATTAGGGCTAACACAGTGTTATGGAAGGAGTATACTGTGAACAATGCACACAAAACAGTAATAAATATAAATAAAGATGAGCAATTTGAAAGGATAACAACAAGAATTGTAAGGAGTTCTAACAATAGATCAATATTGAGCCCTGTTTAAAAAGGTCCATAAATAACAGCACTAGTGGCAGCTCCCTTAAAAGCGAAGCAAACTGTGAAAGACAAGATAAGAGAAACAAGGTGCGCCAAACTAAGTGCAGTATGTTGGAATTTATTGAATTAATCAGCCAAATGGCTACGCACATGACATCTGTGAGAAACAGGCATGGATGTCTCTATGGTATATTCGTGGTCACTGGTGACTTGAAAGGAGACATTGCTGGAATGGCAGCAGAGGAACTGCAGCCCACTGGGACGGCTCCTTGGATTCTACAATTCTGGACTCACCAGTGACTACAAATATACCATAGAGACATCCATGTCTGTTTCTCACATATTTCATGTGAGTAGTCATTTGGCTGATTAATTCAATGAATTCAGTTTATTCCAACATAGTGCACTTAGTTTGGCGCACCATGTTTCTCTTATACAGTCCTGTTTACATCTTGCTTTTGCTTGGTGCTTCGATGAGGCTTCAATGAGGCTTTGGTGGAGCTTTGATGGGGCTTCGATGAGCCTTTGGTGGGGCTTTGGTGGGACTTCGTTGGGGCTTCGGTGGGGCTTCAGGCGAGCATTACCATAGACTTTGAAGACACTTTGAAGCACCACTAAAGCTACATGGGGTATAATTTTTGAAGTGAAGCTGAAGCAAAGCAAAGCAAAAGCAAGGTGTATTATTATTATTATTCTACAGGATTTATATAGCAACTACAGTTTACACAGCACTTTACAACATTAGGGCAGACAGTACAATTACAATACAATTCAATACAGGATGAATCAGAGAGCCCTGCTCCTCCGAGCTTACAATCTAGGAGGGAGGGTCAAGTTATACAAAACGGTATTAGCTGTGGGGGATGAGTTAATCAAGAAAATAGTGCAGTTGTTAGATGGAGGCAGGATAGGCTTCTCTGAAGAGGAAAGTTTTCAGGGATCGCCTAAAAGTGGATACATTTGGAGACAGTCTGACAGATTGGGGTAGGGAATTCCAGAGAATGGGCAAGGCTCGGAGAAGTCCTGGAGGCGGATATGGGAGGAGGTAATGAGGGAGCTAGAGAGCAGGAGGTCTTGGGAGGAACAGAGAGGGCGATTGGGTTGGTATTTTGAGACTAGGCTAGTGATGTAGCTGGGGGCAGAGTTGGGGATGGCTTCGTAACTTATTGTTAGTATTTTGAATTTAATTTGTTGGGCGAGTGGCAGCCAATGGAGGGATTGGCAGAGAGGGGTAGCAGACACTGAGCGGTTTACAAGGTGGATGAGTCTGGCAGCAGCATTCATGATGGACTGAAGGGGGAGTAGTCTATTTAAAGTTAAGCCAATGAGGAGGGAGTTGCAGTAGTCGAGGCGAGAGATAACCAGGGAGTGAATCAGGAGCTTTGTGGTTTCATTGTTTAGAAAGGGACGTAGTTTAGAGATGTTGCGGAGGTTGTGGCGGCAAGCTTTGGAAAGTGATTGGATGTGGGGCCGAAAGGAGAGTTCAGAATCCAGGATAACACCTAGCACCCTGACATGTGGGGATGGGTGGATGGTTGTGCCATTGCTCTTGACAGATAAGTCAGGAGAAGAAGTACCTGGGGGAGGAAATATTATAAGCTCTGTTTTGGACAAGTTGAGTTTGAGGAAGTGGTGTGACATCCATACAGATATGTCGGTTAGTAAGTTAGTGATGCGTGAGCAGACTGATGGAGTGAGTTAAGGGGTGGAGAGATAGATTTGTGTGTCATCAGCGTATAAATGCTATTGAAAGCTGTGAGAGGCTATCAGCTGACCCAGGGAAGAGGTGTAGATTGAAAATAAAAGAGGTTAAAGAACAGAACCTTGGGGGACCCCGACAAAGAAGGGAAAAGGAGTGTAGGAAGTAGAATTGTAAGTGACACTGAAGGTGCGTTGGGATATGTAGGATGAGAGCCACTGAAGAGCACAGTCATGGAGACCGAGAAAGTAAAGTTTTTTGAGGAGGAGGGGGTGGTCAACCGTGTCAAAGGCAGCTGATAGGTCCAGAAGTAGGAGTACAGAATAGTGTCCACTGGTTTTTGCAGTTAGTAGGTAATTTGTGAGTTTTAAAAGAGCAGTTTCTGTGGAGTGTTGGGGGCGAAATCCAAATTAAAGGGGATCAAGAAGGTTGTTCTTAATGAGGTGGTCACTCAGTGGGTTGTAAACTAGGCGTTCAAGGAGTTTAGAGGAAAAGGGGAGCAAGAAGATGGGGCGTAGTTTGTTAAGATTGGAAGGGTCCAAGGATGGCTTTTTAAGTATGGGGGTGACCAGTGCATGTTTTAGAGCATTGGGGAAAATGCCAGACGTGAGGGAGAGATTGAAGATGTGGGTTAGAAAGTGTAGGATGGAGTCAGAGGGCGACCGTAGCATTTGAGAGGGACTAGAGTCCAGCGGACAGGTGGTTAGGTGGGCGATAGAAAGGTGTTTAGCAACTTTCTCTGTAGTAGCAGATTTGAATGAGGGGAGTGTCAGTTGTACCTGTTGACATGGGGTCTTAATTGGGGGAGATACCTGTAGAGTTGGGATTTCATCACGGATTGTATCAATATTGTTTTTGAAGTGGTTAGCAAAAAAAATGGTTAGCTTACAGTCCTGTTTACAGCTTTTTTTTTGCTTTGCTTTACTTCGGCTTCGCTTCAAAAATTATACCCCATGTCGCTTTAGTTGTGCGTAAAAGCGTCTTCAAAGCCTCCGTAGAAGTCTATGGCAAAGCTCACTTGAAGCTCCACTGAAGCATCACTGAAGCCTCATCAAAGCCCCACCAAAGCCTAATCGAAGCTCCACCAAAGCCTCATCGAAGCCCCACCAAAGCCTTATCAAAGCCCCGCCAATGCACCAAGCAAACGCAATGTGTAAACAGGACTGTAAGCTAACCTTTTTTTTGTGACAGGAGCTTTTTACTGGCGTTCAGAGAGCTTTAACAAAGAGTGTCCAAAGCCTTGTTTTGAAACAAGTGTAAACTAGCCCTTACCCCTCCAGGAGCCGCTGGGTATAATGGGTCCTCTGTTCTGCCATGAGTATGCAAAACAATCTGTCCCCTCTGGTTATGTTATTAGAACGCTGCTAGACATGTGCAGAATGAAAAAATTTGTTTTGTTTCGTCATTTAAATAATTTTCGAATTCAATTCATTTAGACAGAATTAGAAAAATTTGAATCGGCATTTGAATTTATTCTATTCAAATTTGAATCGCCATTTGAATTTATTCTATTCAAGTTTTAGAAGATGGTTACATTCTTTTTATTTTATTTGGTTCTGTTCTATTCTATTGTTTTTTTTCTATTTTATTCTATTCTTTTATTTTCTATTCTATTCTTTTCTATTCTATTTTGTTATTTTCTATTCTATCCATTTTAAACGGTTATATTCAAATTCTAATTTATTCTATTTGAAATTAGAATTTCGGAAGATGGTTATATTCTTTCTATGTTATTCTATTCTATTCTATTGCTTTCCTATTCTACTCCTATTCTTTTGTTTTCTATTATATTCTTTTCTATTCTAATCCATTCAAATTCAAATTTATTCTATTTTAAATTTGAATTTCGGAAGACAGTTATATCCTTCCTTTTTTTTCTATTCTTGTTTTCAAATTCAATTTAATTTTAAAATTTGATTCAAATTCAATTTAATTTTGAAATGCTGTTTCATTATTTCAGATTCATTTAAATTCATTACTACAGAAAATTAGGAAATTCAGTGGATCTCAATCTCCAAATAATGAAAAATTCTACCAAACTTCTATTTGGAATGAAACAAACTGCATGTTTCTAAAGGCTGCATACATGTGAATAACTTAGATGTTGGTACACTACCACACTATATTAGCGTACAAGTAATAGGCCACAGGCTACTTGATGGTGGGTAAAGTAAGTGTATTATTGCAGGACAAGATAAATGCAATGCACCAAGCAAGAAATAGGCAACAGACTATGTTGAACTAAATAGGGAGGATATTAGTCTATAGTATGGCCATTAAACTAGGCAACAATAAGGCTAACCCAAATTAAACTGGTACACGCAGTTTTAATTAAAAACAGCACAACCACAAACAAGTATAAACGCTACAAGAAAAAGAACCAATGTAACTCTCGGCAATGACTAGTCAAAAAGTGACTCTGAGTGCACTCTGCGCATGTCCCCTCATTAGCGAGTGGCTGTACATGTTCCTGAGAGGGGATGACTGTTAGGTGCCTAGTGTCTTATTAACAAACATAAGCCGGCTAATGGTGGGGCCCATCTGTTCAGTGGTGCATGTGTTACTGTCTCTTTAAGCTGAATGCAACAGATGACTATTGGGCTGTAAGGGCAGTCTCTACTGGCATGAATTGCAGACAGTAATGGGATAAGCACAGTTGGTTCCACTCAACAACTCCTGGTTCCCAATGGATCCAGTTCAGAATGCTTGGCGGTCTGTTGTCCCCGCTGGCTTGGTAATCACGATTAGTTCCTCTCAAGGATATGTTCTTGGTGGTGTAGGCACTCACACAGCAATGCTTTTCTCCAGCTCTGGTCCCAGCACAGCGAAAGACCTTTCTGCAGCTTAGTCTTCAGGCTCTATGGACACAGCAAGGACACCTAATCTCTACACAGCCTTAGCAAAGGCAATAGGTCCATTCAGCTTGGCTTCATCCTGCAAAAGACCCCAACCTATGCAGAATTGCCAGGGGAAAATACTGTACTCTCCTCTGTTTGCAGTGAATCCTGAATGATAATGTTCACAGCCCTATCCATTTGCATTATACAGTGCTCTGCCAGGACTACATGTCCCATGATTCTTCTCTGTGCAGCATCATCCTACCCTCTTCACAGGCTCACTGCTACTGCCAGGAAGGAGGAAGACGATCAGGGGTCCACACAGCTGCCCTGTCCCACTTCCGTGCAGCGTTAGCAGATTGTACAGACAGCCCACAGCCAACAGAGCACCCAGCTACACTCACATTATACTTTCCTTACTGTTAGTAACAAATACCACACCATCCAAAATGTGTCCTGTGTCAATGAATGTATTCATTAGAGATCACCTAAAGATCCTGCTTTATATTCTGCTGTGGTTAAGAGTGCGACTCTTGAAAGTGAAAATTAGCTCAATGAATAACCAATTTGTTTCTTCTCTCCTATTTTAGTTCATTAGCCTTATTAGTCATTCTAGTGGCAATAACTAATTGTTCGTTTTCATTTTATGGGAACAGCATGTACAAAAAGCTGATCAGAGATTATTATTATTATACAGGATTTATATAGCGCCAACAGTTTGCACAGCAATTGATGTCTGCTCAACCTGCTACAATGAGGAGTGTTCAGCTGTGCTAACGGACATCAATCCCCCCGGGGGGCGGCTCGAGCCAGGGGTGGCAGGAAAAGAGGGGGGAGGGAGGGGGGGGATCGGAAAGGATAGGGATGAGAACCGTGGAGAAGGGCACTGGTTTGGACAATGGTGGATCACCAGAACATATGGTAAATGAGGAGTGGCCGTGAACAGTACTAAAAGTTCTGCTGGGAGCATGGAATTCAATAGTATATGTGGCAGGGTACTTCAATTTGCATGATGGTACTGTACATGTGTCCTGGTGGAGACTGATGCAGTTAATGAAACAATACCTTGCATATTTGCTGGTGAACAGAAACAAACAGTAAAGGTGGTCGGGTACGTTACCACTTCTGGGTCCTGTGTAGGAATCAACAGATACTGCCGAAGTGTATTATATTTTTGTACCACAATAAATACTTTTTTGATACCACATCCATATTTTGGGTTGCCTTTTTTCTGAGCCCCACTTTCTCTTGGTCCCCCCCCCCCGTTTGGGACAATTGTTGTATTGCAGGCTTTCAGGGGCTGAAAGGCAATCACACCTTCAGGGTACAGATTATATTAATAATACATGGTCAAGCAAGCCTCTTTATATCTAATTTGGTTGAGCTTACAATCTAACAGGGAGGGGCTGGTGAAACAAACGGTAGTAACTGTGAGAGAATGTGACGGACCTGGCCGGGACAGAGGCTGTTGGAGAGGACTGGGTGCGGGCCTGTTGCCTTTTGATTATGGGCCCTAGCATTTGGGGGAATGGTGCTCTCTGTGAGCTGTATGCCTGGGGACCCTGGGGTTGGTGTTACTTTGGATTCAACTCCATGTCCCCCCAAAAACACACAGACTCTGGGAACCCTTTATATGCCATATTAGAATGGTGACTGATTTATACCGTTGGGACTCGTACTGTTAAATGCTAATGTCATCAATTCTGCTATAATGTGTTTATTGTAAATAAGTCTAGTGTGGCTCTAAGAGTCTTTTCACCCATTGTTGTTTGTGTTAATTAACTGTGTGAAGCTCGGTGACCACAAGTCTGGGCGAAAGGTCATGTCTCAGTCACCTAGGCTGTATAAAGAATTAGATAATTAGCTCATGTTAATTAGGTTACGTTTGTATTGTTAGAGTAATCTTCTCCTGTGTATATAAGACTGTATTCTGGTTCTGAATAAAGTCAGTTCTTGGTAGCAACAAGCAAGTGTCGCCTTGTTTGTGCTCAGAGAGGTTGGGATATCTGTATACAGACTGGGAGGAAGTGGTATATGACGGAAGCACTCAAGCGGAGTGTGGGACGTTCCATGACAGGGAATAACTGATGAGGGAAGTAGATTATTCAGTTGTTAGCTGAAGGCAGGATAGGCCTCCCTGAAGAAATGAGTTTTCAGGGATCGCCTAAAAGTGGACAGAGTAGGAGATAACTGGAGAGATTGGGGTAGTGAGTTCCAGAGGATGGGAGAAGAAATGAGGATAAAGGAGTGCCCGGTGATCAAAAAAGTAATTAATTTGTATTTTATTTGAAGTTTCAACAATAGCGAGCAGCAATCCTCTAAACACACGGTCAGCGCTGAGGACTTCTAACTGTCCAGATCCATGTGTCAAAGGCACCCTCCAACAGGATCATCCCACAACTATTTTTACTAGCAGCCCTGATGAAGGGGGAGCCTCTTTTTATTGCTGAAACTTCAAATAAAATACAAATTGATTATTTCTTTGATCACCGGGCGCTCCTTTATCGTCATTTCTTCTACATTACACGCGGAGTCGACCGTAACGAAGCACACCAAGGTAGCAGCCCAAGCCCATAACAGGGCTCATCACCACCTTTTTCCAAACTGGTCACAGACTTCTGGAAACTAATGCCCTGCACACACGGTCGGATTTTCCACCGGAAAAAGTGCGATCGGATTGTGTTGTAGGATATTCCAATCGTGTGTGGGCTCCATTGGACTTTTTCTGTCGAAATTTCCGACACACAAAGTTTGAGAGCAGGCTATAAAATTTTCTGACAACAAAATCCAATCGGTTAAATTCCGATCGTGTGTACACATATCCGACGCACAAAGTGCCACGCATGCTCAGAATAAATTAAGAGACGAAAGCTATTGGCTACTGCCCCGTTAATAGTCCCGACGTACGTGTTTTACATCACCACATTCAGAACGATCGTATTTTCCGACAACTTTGTGCCACCGTGTGTATGCAAGACAAGTTTGAGCCAACATCCGTCGGAAAAAATCCATGGATTTTGTTGTTGGAATGTCCGATCAATGTCCGATCATGTGTACAGGGCATAAGTCATTCCCTCTGCCCACACTCTACCAATCTACAACACTGACTGATAGAGTCAGTCCAGCACAATCTACGCCCATTCTTCTCAGAGGATGGGAGAGGCTCTGGAGATGTCCTGGAGAATAGCATGGGAAGAGGAGACGAGGGAGCTAGAAAGCAGGAGGTCTTGGGAGGAGCAAAGAGGATAGATTGGGTGATATTTGGAGATAAGATAGGTGATGTAGCTCCGGGCAGAGTTGTAAATGGCTTTGCATGTTATTGTTAGTGTTCAGAATTTTATTTGTTGGGCAATGGAAACCCAGTGACGGGATTGGCAGAGAGGGGTGGTAGACAGTGAATGGTTGGTAAGGTGGATGAGTCTAGCAGCGGCATTCACGATAGACTGAAGAGGGGATAGCTTGCGGAGTGGTAGGCCATTGAGGAGGGAGTTACAGTAGTCAAGGCGAAAAGATAACAAGGGAGTGAATAAGTTAGCGGTTTCAACGGTTAGAAGGGGGCTTATTTTGGAGATGTTATGGAGGGGAAGTCTGCAAGATTTGGACAGTGATTGGATTTGGGGCTGAACGGACAGGTCAGAGTCCAGGATTACACCTAGCACCCTGGCATGAGGGGAGGTAGGTTGTATTATTGATCTTGATAGAGAAGTCATGGGAGGGGGCACAGGAGGAAAAATTATGAGCTTAGTTTTAGAAAGATTGAGTTTGAGGAAGTAGTGTGATATCCATGCTGATATGTCAGCTGAGAATGAGATGACTGAACAATCATAAGCTTTTAGTATTGGTTCGCTACAGCATTATGCACACAATTGCTTTCCTTTAATGACCAGTTTTTATATTCCATAATATCTGCTACCTTGTTGTGGAAGAACATAATATCACTTAAAATTCTACAGAAACTCTGATGCATTCTGATTGGATCCTCCCCTGTGTTATTGTTTCACTTGGCTCCCTGTGAATCTATACACTATAAAAAAGCAGAAAATTCCTTCCATTTTGTTCTGGATTCAGAATAATAAATATTGTTTAATACAAAATGAATACAAAATTAGGCAAACACACTCTGTACGCAGAGCCGCTGATAGGGCAGTACAGCCAACCCTGTTGTACCAGGCCCTATCAGCTCATCAAGGGGGCCTGGACAGCTTTATAGTGCAGTTCATCAAAAAATAAATGAATAAATTAAGGCTCACAAAATGCCCCCCCCCCGGTCCTACTTGCTTAGGGGGTGCATAAATATATGTTCCCGGTCCCCATCAGGGACTCATGAGGTGGGAGCTGAGAAGGGACTATTTTTTCATTTTCGGGCGGTATACAAACCTGTGCCCAGTCGCATTCTCTAGTGTTCTGGCTGGGGGCTCTGTTTCCCTGATGCTTGGCGGAAAGATTTATACAGTGCTTTACCTGCTTCGCTGTCTCAGGGACTGATGTGAGAAAGCTGACAGGGAGGGAACGGTAATGATAATCCTGGCAGCGGCAGAGGGTAGCATGTAGCGTGGCAGGCACTGGGCAGCACACAGTGAGTTGAGGTGTTACAAAACCCGTTGTAATCTTAATAAAATCATCCACATCCTCACAGTGCCTTATGATTCTCAGCATAGAATAATCATTCACAAAGGTAGATGAGAATCGCGCTTCAGATAGTCTTAAACTTATGACAATCTATTCACTGGTAGCAGTCTCCAAATCCTACGAAGAGGGAGTACAACCGCTGCTGGTAGCACCTTCTTCTTCAGAGCCTAACAGTATTCATCTCTTACAGCTACTTAAATATATGTGCTCATCAAAGAGGCACAAATCAAACTGACTCTGGTGCCCCTCCCATGTAAGTGGGCGGTCCAAAGGCGGACACACACACACACACACATATAGGAATGCGTAGGGGGCACCCATGCACAGCACACAAGTACATGTCAATAAAACAACCCACAAGCCCAGTGACAGCAACGATGATGACCTGCCCGGTGGCCTGTACTTGTAGTGTTGCATTATGTGTGGATCTATCATCGTTGCCCCAGAGCTGTTGCTAATTATTTTTTTGGGGCTTACAGTTACCTTGCTTCCAGTGTCCATCCTAGGGGTACACATCACTCGTTTAATTGAAACACTGGCTCCAACACTTAGTCCTTTTATTTTCTCTTTCCAAGTTTTATTCAGTAACATCACACGCAATAGAAAGACAGAGGGTGAAAAGGGATTCAGGTACCTTGGACGTTGCAGTCGGAGATAATTTCTACATCCAGCAAATAACACTTACATAGTTACATAGTAGGTGAGGTTGAAAAAAGACACAAGTCCATCAAGTCCAACCTATGTGTGTGATTATGTGTCAGTATTACATTACATATCCCTGTATGTTGCGGTCATTCAGGTGATTATCTAATAGTTTCTTGAAGCTATCAATGCTCCCCGCTGAGACCACCGCCTGTGGAAGGGAATTCCACATCCTTGCCGCTCTTACAGTAAAGAACCCTCTACGTAGTTTAAGGTTAAACCTCTTTTCTTCTAATTGTAATGAGTGGCCACGAGTCTTATTAAACTCTCTTCTGCGAAAAAGTTTTATCCCTATTGTGGGGTCACCAGTACAGTATTTGTAAATTGAAATCATATCCCCTCTCAAGCGTCTCTTCTCCAGAGAGAATAAGTTCAGCGCTCGCAACCTTTCCTCATAACTAAGATCCTCCAGACCCTTTATTAGCTATGTTGCCCTTCTTTGTACTCGCTCCATTTCCAGTACATCCCTCCTGAGGACTGGTGCCCAGAACTGGACAGCATACTCCAGGTGCGGCCGGACCAGAGTCTTGTAGAGCGGAAGAATTATCGTTTTATCTCTGGAGTTGATCCCCCTTTTAATGCATGCCAATATTCTGTTTGCTTTATTAGCAGCAGCTTGGCATTGCATGGCATTGCTGAGCCTATCATCTACTAGGACCCCCAGGTCCTTTTCCATCCTAGATTCCCCCAGAGGTTCTCCCCCCAGTGTATAGATTGCATTCATATTTTTGCCACCCAAATGCATTATTTTACATTTTTCTACATTGAACCTCATTTGCCATGTAGTCGCCCACCCCATTAATTTGTTCAGGTCTTTTTGCAAGGTTTCCACATCCTGCGGAGAAGTTATTGCCCTGCTTAGCTTAGTATCATCTGCAAATACAGAGATTGAACTGTTTATCCCATCCTCCAGGTCGTTTATAAACAAATTAAATAGGATTGGTCCCAGCACAAAACCCTGGGGAACCCCACTACCCACCCCTGACCATTCAGAGTACTCCCCATTTAACACCACCCTCTGAACACGCCCTTGTAGCCAGTTTTCAATCCATGTACTCACCCTATGGTCCATGCCAATGGACCTTATCTTGTACAATAAACGTTTATGGGGAACTGTGTCAAATGCTTTTGCAAAATCCAGATACACCACGTCTACGGGCCTTCCTTTATCTAGATGGCAACCCACCTCCTCATAGAAGGTTAATAGATTGGTTTGGCAAGAACAAGATTCTTGGTTCGGCAAGAAAAGATTCTTCATGAATCCATGCTGATTACTGCTAATGATATTGTTCTTATTACTAAAATCTTGTATATAGTCCCTTATCATCCCCTCCAAGAGTTTACATACTATTGATGTTAGGCTAACTGGTCTGTAATTCCCAGGGATGTTTTTTGGGCCCTTTTTAAATATTGGTGCTACATTGGCTTTTCTCCAATCAGCTGGTACCATTCCAGTCAATAGACTGTCTGTAAAAATTAGGAACAACGGTCTGGCAATCACCTGACTGAGTTCCCTAAGTACCCTCGGATGCAAGCCATCTGGTCCCGGTGATTTATTAATGTTAAGTTTCTTAAGTCTAATTTTAATTCCGTCCTCTGTTAACCATGGAGGTGCTTCCTGTGTTGTGTCATGAGGATAAACACTGCAGTTTTGGTTACTGAAGCCCCTCGATTCACTCGTGAAGACTGAGGAGAAGAATAAATTCAATACCTTTGCCATCTCCCCATCCTTTGTAACCAGATGTCCTTCCTCATTCTTTATGGGGCCAATATGGTCTGTCCTCCCTTTTTTACTGTTTACATACTTAAAGAATTTCTTGGGATTTTTTTTGCTCTCCTCCGCTATGTGTCTTTCATGTTCTATCTTAGCCGTCCTAATTGCACCCTTACATTTCTTATTGCATTCTTTATAAAGTCTGAATGCTGAGGATGATCCCTCAACCTTGTATTTTTTGAAGGCCTTCTCCTTTGCTTTTATATGCATTTTTACATTGGTGTTAAGCCATCCAGGATTTTTGTTCGCTCTTTTAAATTTATTACCCAATGGGATACATTGGCTAATGCCCTTATTTAATATGCTCTTAAAGCAAACCCATCTCTCCTCCGTATTCTTTGTTCCTAATATTTTATCCCAATTTATGCCTTTTAGCAAGGTTTGTAGTTTAGGGAAGTTGGCTCTTTTGAAATTCAGTGTCTTTGTGTTCCCTTCATGTTTCCTATTTGTGTGATTTATACTGAAACTAATTGACCTGTGATCGCTGTTACCTAAATTGGCCCGTATTTCCACATCTGTGATCAGGTCTGTATTGTTGGTAATCAGTAGATCCAGTAATGTTTTATTTCTAGTTGGTGCGTCTACCATCTGACCCATAAAATTGTCCTGCAAGACATTAAGGAACTGGCGAGCCTTAAATGAATGCGTGGTTCCCTCCACCCAGTCTATGTCTGGATAATTAAAATCCCCCATTATGATAACACTTCCCATCCTTGCTGCTAATCCAATTTGTGATAGGAGATCCGTCTCCACTTCCTCCCTCAGGTTAGGGGGCCTATAGCATACTCCCAGTATTATTTTCCCCTTAGCTTCATCCCTTTGGAGCTCTACCCATAAGGATTCCACCTCCTCTCTAGCTCCCTCAGTGATGTCATCTCTCACATTCGCTTGTACATTATTCTTGATATATAGGCATACCCCTCCCCCTTTTTTACCCTCTCTATCCTTGCGGTATAGGGTATACCCTTGAATGTTTGCCAGCCAATCATGAGAGCTGTTGAACCAGGTCTCTGAAATTCCCACAAAATCCAAATCATCCTTGTACAACAGTATCTCTAGTTCACCCATCTTGTCCGCCATGCTCCTGGCATTGGTGAACATGCCACATAGTTTAGACCGGTCGCATATTGTCCTCCTATTGGGTGTTTCAAGATTGCAACTAGGACTTGCTACTATACTCACCTTGTGTTTTTGTGCTTTGGTTAACCTACCACTAATGCCCCCAATACTACCCTCTGGAATATCTTCCGCGCTGGCTATCACTGTCTCTGGACCCTCCCCCCATCGCCTAGTTTAGTTTCAATAGTTTTTATTGAGAGTTTAACAAAACAAAAAAGATGATCAAAATTACAGGTACAACCACTAGTACAACATATACCCATAAAGTAGCAGATAGAACATAAACTGCATTTTAGGACTAAGCAATATATGCCGTCAGTGTTAGGTTGAATTCCATAAGACCGACTCCGAAAAGAGGGGCACTCCCCTACGCCAGCACCCCACATGGGAACTAGCTGTGCCAGGAGGGGAGGTCCACCACTCTGGAGAATCAATACCTTTAATCCAATGATATATAATGAAAAAATAATGAAGTTAAGTCTTTAATGGGGTAGGAGAATTCAAATATAAGGTGTCTAACATGAGTGTTATGCCCAGCAGGACATAATAACTAGTGGAGCTTATGGTAAAATTTGCATGAGGCTGTCCAATAAGAGAGGAAAATCAAACTATAGGTTCAGTCTGCATGAAATAAGCTTAGTTAAGTATTTGAAGAAGCCTAACATCCATAAGAAAGGAATAGGTTATAGTATCTGCTGTATATGTTAGCAAAGTAGTCTAACCTGTATGCCAACAATCTATAGTGCAAAAAGAAGTAGAAGATAGGAAAGGAGAAAGAAAAGAAAAGAGAGGATAGAGAACATGAAATGATACATCCTATGACGGTGCGGTACTCGCTCAACCACAGAGGTCCAGGTCAAGTTACAGACAAAGAAGGTGGGGATATGTATTTAACCTAAGGATCCCAGATAGCATCGTGTTTAGAGGTAGCGTCCAGGAGAATACTAACCGTCTTCTCCTGGGACATGATCCATGAAATCTTTCTCTTAACCAAGAGAAAGGAAACAGTTGATCTCTTTCAGGCCCTTGCAATCGTGAGTTTGGTCCCTAGGAAAATGAACATAATAAGTCGTTGAACTACTTTAGGAATTTTAGGGCAGGGAAAATTCAGGAGAGCTAGCTGAGGCGACTTTTGGATTGGGAAGCCCGTTATTTTCCTAATGGTATGAAAGATCCTATTCCATAAGCCCCAGATCCTAGGGCAGTCCCACCAAATGTGTAACATGGACCCAATATGCCCACAATTTCGAAAGCACATAGGGGAAGCACTAGGGTAGAATTTGGAGATTTTGAGAGGGACCATATACCACCGCATAAGGACTTTCATATTTGCTTCAATTAATGCTATATTCAAAATGCCCTTAGATGCAGCCATAGAAGCTCTATGCCATTCCTCAATACTCCAGGTGTGATGGAGATCACTCTCCCATTCACGCATGAAGAGTGACTTAGTCTCAGCCCTAGATAGTGATCGGTAAATCACTGAGATCCCGCCCCTCTGCTCCATAGCTTGACCACACCACTGTTCATATTCCGTGATCGAATGTGGTGTATGACTGGGGGACCTAAGAGTCTGCAGGAAGTGAAATATCTGTCTGAAACAAAATCTTTCTGTGTTGGGCATGTCGAGGTTGTTTGATGCAGTGGGTCAAAGTGAGGGGTCCTGTAGGATTAGCAAAGTGTCCTATTCTGTACATCCCCTTATCTAGCCACCATTGGAATGCTTGTATGTCCATACCTGGAGGAAAAAGAGGATTTCGAAAAATGTGGGACAATGGTTGCCAATTAGAAACTATTCAGGGGTTGTGTTTGAGAGAGTCCCACATTGTCAGGGAGTGGGAAAGTGTAGGGACCATGATGGCAGGTCTAGATCTAGGATGGGACCAGAGAATGTAATCTAAAATGAATTGAGGGATCGCCTGTCGTTCCATATGTACCCAATCTGGGTGGGCAATCTTAGAGTATACAGTGGACAGTTGGGAAAGTTGTGCTGCCTGATGATACCAGAGAAGATTAGGTAAACCCACTCCTCCTTGATCCCTGCTCCTGAACAGAGTCTCCTTGGAAATCCTATGTCCCTTCCCACCCCATGTAAATTTAATAATTTTGGATTGAAACTTCCTGAGGTGATCTTTGGGGATAGGTATAGGTAAGGACCTAAAGAGATAAAGGACACGTGGTAGCAAAGTCAGTTTCACAGAATTAACTCTACCCAACCAAGATAGCCCCATTTTGTCCCATCTTGAGAGGTCCTCTCCTAATTTACGAAAAAGTGGGGGGAAATTAGCTTTGTAAAGGTCGTCAATAGATGAAGTAAGGTTGATACCCAGATAGGGGATCATTTTTTTCCCCCAACTGAAGCGGAAGTCTTTTTTGAGCAAGGCCATCATGGAGGTCGGTAGATTAATGTTTAGAGCCATAGATTTAGAGTAGTTAACCATAAGGCCCGATACTTTGCCGAAGTCATCGAGCACCTTGTATAAGTTAGGTAAAGAAGTAAGTGGTGAGGTGATGAAAAGTAAAACGTCATCTGCAAAGAGAGCGCACTTGTGGGTTTGTGGGCCGCAACGCACTCCATGTATGTCCGGATTATCCCAGATGGCAATAGCTAGTGTCTCGATGACCATGGCAAAGATCAATGGGGACAAAGGGCAGCCTTGTCTAGTACCATTTAGAATCGGAAAAGAGTCTGAATAATAACCCTGCATTTTGACTTGTGCAACCGGAGTATCGTATAAAGCTCCTATTATATTCAGAAAGGTTGGACCAAAACCCCACTCCTGTAGTATGGGGAACAGAAAAGCCCAGGAGACAGAGTCAAAAGCTTTCATTAGATCTAGAGACAGCACTAATCCCTACTGAGGGGGTCCTTTGTCCCAGCCAGAGTTTAGTAACGAAACTATGTCTATCGCTCTCCTGATCTGGTCCAGACCCTGTCTCCCAGGAATAAAGCCCACCTGATCCCTATGAATATACAGGCTTATAAAGGAGGATATTCTATTAGCTAAGATTTTAGTTAAAATTTTAAGATCATTGTTGATCAAAGATATGGGCCTGTAATTAGCTGTACAGCTAGTGTCCTTACCTGGCTTTGGTATTACTGTGATGAAAGCTGAATTAAGCGTCTTGTCTAGTTGTCCCCCTGCTCGTAGCTGATTATAAAAGCGAGCTAGATATGGAGAAAGCTGCTGGGAGAAATGTTTGTAATACGGGACTGAAAAGCCATCTGGACCAGGAGCAGAGTCATTTTTGAGGTCATGAATGACCTGAGATACTTCCTCCGCAGAGATAGGATTTTCAAGGCTGTCCTTATGATGCTCTCGGAGCTTAGGGATCATCAAAGAGCCCAGAAAAGAATCAATTGTGTTAGATGAGGGTTCAGAACCATGATAACTGTATAAAGATCGGTAAAAATCATGAAAGGATTCCATGATTTTCAGAGGATTCTGGGACAGGGAACCATTACTTAAACGTATCTTAGGTAAGGTGCGTACCCTCAACCTTGGAGTAAGCCTGCGTGCCAACATGGCACCCAATTTGTCCTTTTGATAATAGAACCTCCCTCCATCCCATCACAAACTTTTCTCCGCAACAGCCGTGAGGGACAAATTAAGAGCCATGCGTGCTGATTCAAGACTAGCTGCTGATGTAGAAGTTGGATTGCGTTTATGTTGTTTAAGGAAGTGAGAAAATTCACTCTCAAGTCTAGCTATTTCCAGTTTGCGGGCTTTGTTTATTTTAGCGGACATTTGGATTAGCTTGCCCCTAACATAGGCTTTGTGAGCTGCCCACAATGTGATGGGAGAGATATTTTCAACATCATTATGTAAAAAATATTCCTGGATATCTTTGCTAAGTTCATTGACATGTGAGGGATTACTAAGTAAGGAGGCATTTAATTTCCAATGGAACTCGTGGCAATGAGTTACAGGTTTGTGTATAACTAAGAGAAGGAAGGAGTGGTCCGACCAGACAGAGTCCTTAATGATTGCCTTACGCACCAGCGGAACATGTTTTTGCATAATGAAGAAATGATCAATTCTGGCAAAAGTATTGTGGGGGCTGGAATAATGCGTATAATCCCGAGTTCCAGGATTTAGTTCCCTCCAGGCATCCACCAGACCCTGTTGAAAGATCTGTCTGGCTACATTGAGACTCTGTCTGGTGGGGCGCACAACATCTCTTCCCGGGGGTCTAGACTCATCCCTTCCTGCGTCAAATGCTATGTTTGAGTCTCCACCGTATAGGACCATGCCTTCCAGCATTGGAGCTAGGGTGTGAAAGAGGGATTGAAAAAATTTTGATTGTCCTCGGTTAGGTGCATAATAAGAGATTAGGGAGTAAAGCTGGTCATAAATGAGTCCCTTCACTAGAATGAACCTGCCATCAGAGTCCCTAAATTCAGAAGTTGGTGAAAATTGTGTTTTGAGGGAAAAGAAAATTCCCACTCCTTTGGTTTTTTTATCAGAATTGGCAAGAAAGAACGTGGGGAATTTGGCATGTATGAAAGACGGAGTGTAAGATCTTGGAAAGTGCGTTTCCTGAAGGAATAGTATGTCTATTTTTTGGTCATGATAGTATTGAAAGACTTTCCGACGCTTAAGTGGGGAGTTAAGCCCCTGTACGTTGTGCGAAGCCAAGCGTAGGGCCTGTGTGGAGGTGGTGTGGTTAGCCATGGAGCAGGATAGGTTGAGATGCCAGCAAACCCCAATCACTTACCTTCCAATTGACGGGTGGTATGTGGTCATGTTCCAACTGTAAGATCCCCAGATCACGATCCCGGGTCCTGTGAGCAAGCGAGACCGCACATGCCACTGAAAAGAATAAAAATTTAGTAAAGGTATTAAGAGAGAGAGAAAGCAGAAGAATAGAAGAAAAAGAGAAGAAGATCCAGGGATATGTGAAAAATGCGTTCACCATATCCCGAGATATAAATATGTTGCCTCCAAACTAGTGGAGGGAATCCCACCCCGAAGTAGGAATAAAAGCAATCCGGGAAGGATGAGGCGCAAAGATACCGCCCCGTGCACGACACCCCTAAAAACTATGGCAAAAAGTAATGTATAACATATTAGGACACACTCCCTTTCCCAATGATAACTGAGAATTAAACCTGTAAAAAGTGGGAACAGAGAGGATCTCAACGTAAAATTGTCCCATATGACAAAAAAAAAACAAAAAACAAAAAAAAAAAAAAAACCTTTTTTAAATAAAAATACCATGTAAAGGGTATAACCCAATAACAAAGGAGCAAAAACGATCAACGCCCCTCAGGACCAGACAGGTGCTTTTTCAAAAAAAAAAAAAAGGAAAGGGAGACCTGTATGGTGAAGAGGTGAGGCGTGTCTACTTCCCAAAAAGGGAGGAAAAAGAAAAAAACAAAAGAGTCTGGTGGTTCAGGTAGCAGGGCTCTCCTTGGCTTTCTTGTACTTTTTTGTTTTTGCCACGTAGATGTCAGCGGACTGTGTGGAGGTGGCCGTTTGGGAAGGAGTGATGGAGAAGACTGCATCGGTGATGTTGGATCAGTGTTCAAGAGTCCCATTTTTTTCAGCAAAAGTTCTCCTTCCGCTAGTGTAGAAAATCTGAAATGTTTATCGTTAAATTCGAATTTTAGGCTCAGCGGGAAAAGCCACCAGTATTTCATATTTTTCTGTATTAGGACATTTAGAAGTGGTTTAAGTGTTCGTCGTCGTTGAATAGTATAAGGAGAAATATCAGCGTACACCTGAACTGTGTGACCCATAAGTTGAATTTGGGGCATGGTGCGAGCCCTCCTCATGACCTCCTCCTTAACGTTGTAGTAGTGAGGTTTCACCACAATGTTCCTGGGAAGACCATCCGAACGAGGGGGACCTAGGGCTCTGTGGGCCCTATCGAGCTCCAATCTGTGGGCTCTGATATCAGGTATCAGGTGTTTGATGAGAGAATGTACTGCTTCCGGAATGTCCGTGAAAGTTTCAGGAAGACCCCTTATCCTGAAGTTCAGCCGTCTGGACCTATTTTCAAGGTCATCGATTTTGGCGATTGCTCCCTCCAGTTGATCATTGAGTTCCTGAAATCGATTCGTATTTTGATTGACCCGATCAATCGTGGCATCCATTTTAGTTTCAATATGCTCAATGCGCGATCCCAGGAGATGAAGGTCTGATTTAATATCAGAGGTGATATCTGAAGATATTTTGGCAGCAGTTTGTGCAAGTCCTTTATCAAGCATTTCTGCAAATTTGGTAAAGAGCATAGAGATATCAGGGGGGTATGAGGAGAACTGATTCACATCCTGTTGCTGAGAACCAGGCCTCTGTGAGGATGAGGCAGTGTGTGGTGTGTGCAGCCCATCCAGGGCCTCATCTAGCAGGGACACTGTGGAGGCAGGAGATGCTGGATCTATGATAAGATGGAGCATAGGAGTCTCTCCACATACCTCTTTAAGAAGAGCAGTGCTCCAGGGAGAGGAATCTGCTATGCCTGAACATGCAGCATCGCCTGTGTGCCGCTCCGCCGCCATCTTAGGTTTCTGTGCGGTGTCCAGCTGGGCAAAGAAACTGTCCTCTGGGGTCCGTTTGGATGGATTAAACTGCCCAATCTCGGTCCTGCGGGTTGCCGCCGTGTTCCACTCCCGATAACGAGTGTGGGGGGAGAGTGCATCCGCTGCGGGGGGTGCCGAGTGCTCGGAGCGGGACGGAGCTCTGTGATCAAGCGTCCATTTCACAGAGCGCCGCGCATGCGCCCCCCAACGCCTAGTTTAAAAACCCCTCTAACTTTTTGGCCATCTTCATTCCCAGCAGATCTGCACCCTCCTCATTTAGGTGCAGTCCGTCCCTTCTATAGTACCGGTTACCGACTGAGAAGTCGGCCCAGTCCTCCAGGAACCCAAACCCCTCCTTACTACACTAGCTCTTCAGCCACTTGTTTACTTCCCTAATCTCCCTCTGCCTTTCTGGTGTGGCTCGATGTACCGGTAGTATTCCCGAGAACACTACCTTGGAGGTCCTTTTCCTCAATTTAGCACCTAAGTCCCTAAAATCGTTCTTTAGGACACTCCATCTGCCTCTGACTTTGTCATTGGTGCCAACGTGCACCATGACAGCCGGGTCTTCCCCAGCCCCTCCCAGTAATCTGTCCACAAGATCCGTGATGTGCCGAACCCGAGCGCCCGGTAGACAACATACTGTTCGGCGCTTCAGGTCTTGGTTACAGATTGCCCTCTCTGTCCTTCTAAGAATTGAGTCCCCTACCACCAGAATCTGTCTTTCCTTTCCCTTTGCTGCCCCCCCCACTCTCACTGGAGGAGTTCTTCCCCTGGCAGCTAGGAGAGTCCCTCATCTCCAGCAGTGCTGGTCCCTGACTGGTTTCACCAATGTCACTCAATGGAGCGTACTTATTGGGATGCTCCAGTCCTGGATCGGCCTCTCTGGCACTTCCCCCTCTACCCCTCCTGACTGTCACCCATCTACTCTTTGCTAGTGCCTGCACCTCTTTGTCTCCACCCGCCTCTGTGCTGGCCCCTGCCGGCACCTGCCGTGTACGTTCCTGGCTCACCTTTAGTATGGAGGGACTTCTCTGTGCTGACAGTTGCTTCCCCAGATTCAGAACCTGGGCTTCCAGGGAAACAATGTGCTTACATTTTGCACAGCAGTATTCGCCCTCGATCGGATGATCAAGGAACGCATACATGCCGCAAGAAGTACAAAGAGTCGCCTCTCCACACCCGCCGGGCATCGTACCTATTAAATTTAGTGAGGATTTGGGGATTTTACCCTGTCCAAATTACCTAACAGCTAGCTTCCTGGCACTAATACTCAAGACAATACACAGGTACACAACAAGACAATACACAGGTACTCACAGACCTACGTGCAATCGCAGAACAGTCGCAGACCTACGTGCACTCGCAATACTCAAGTATACAGTACACAATACACAAGTACTAACGATACACACACACTACTCAGACAACACTCAGATACTCACACTACACAGGTACTATGACCCCTGTTATAACCTCCTGTTTTAAACTCTGCTTTTTAACTCCCACTTACACCGAGTTCCACAGCCCCAGACTGAGCACGCTCAGACTGAGTCCTACACCCAGTTAAATAGGCACCTGTGAGCAATTAACCACCCCCCTTAATTGATAGACTGAAGGAACCAGAGAAAAAAAAAAAAAAAAGCTATTTAAAAAGTGACAGAAAAAGGCAAATGAAAAACTAAAAGGAAAAGCCCCAAAAATGCAACCCAGCAAACCCAGCAAACAAAAATCAAGACTTGTTCACTCTAACTCTGCTTTTTAACTCCCACTTATACCAGCTCCACAGCCTCAGACTGAGCACGCTCAGACTGAGTCCTACACCTAGTTAAATAGGCACCTGTGAGCAATTAACCACCCCCCTTAATTGATAGACTGAAGGAACCGGAGAAAAAAAAAAAAAGCTATTTAAACAGTGACAGAAAAAGGCAAATGAAAAACTAAAAGGAAAAGCCCCAAAAATGCAACCCAGCAAACAAAAATCAAGACTTGTTCACTCTAACTCTGCTTTTTAACTGCCACTTATACCAGCTCCACTTACACCGAGTTCCACAGCCTCAGACTGAGCACCAAAGCTGGATTCAGCAATCACCGGATAGGCCCCTCTCACTGACCTAGCAGCCGATGCAATGCTCGAAGACGGTCTTTGCCACAGACCTTACGATGCTAGGTGAACAAATTGTGGATGATCTAAAAGTTCTCTGTCACAGAACACACAGTTAAAAGAACTGACCGTGGTACTAATCCAAGATGCGTCTCCGACTGAGTTCCCAGGTTCTTCTCAAGATACCAGCCTTATGCTCGGTCCTCTCCTGAAGAGTCCTCCCCTGGTCACTGCAGTCCCTTGCTTCTTCCCGCAGGCCTGACAGCAAAGAGACCATCATGCCGACCCATAGGCCACTAAGACTCTGATCCTTCCTTTAGTAGCTAGGCCTTAGATCTACCAAGCTCAAAGCAGAAATTTAAGAATTTGTAGTCTCCCAGGCCAGGAGGGCCACGAGGTGGGGAGCGCCAACCCACCCCCCGAGCCCGTCAATGTGTCTGACCAGACTGTTTTTCCCAATCCACCAATGATGACAGCACCACCTATGGTTAGATGGAAATCTGCACAGTCCAGCCAATCTGACACAGAAACCATTACATTTAAGCAATAATAAGTTGAGCCAAAAATGCAGCTACAACTAATTTAAAATTTCAAAAGAATAGCATCTGCTCTTCAGGAGCAGGGCGCTACACACTCCCCCCACCGCAACAGATGATGACCTCATCGTCTAAAAAGAAAATAACTCTCAATCCTGAGAGTCAAATGCCTGAATCCCAGCATTTAAGTGGAAAGAAAAGGGATGAGAGCAAATCAACAAGACATTAAATGATTAACAATATCACAGATGATTAGAAAGTACAACAAACTCTCCCATGAGCTATCTAACTATCTGTACCTCCCACTCTCCAATAAGTTGCTAGAAGATCCAGATGAATCTGAAATAAAATACACAAATACAAACAATACAGTAATAGTCAGTACCTTTCTTGCAAGAAGCAAAACTCCATTTCCTAAGAAATGAAATTTTCTTTCCCGCCATGAGCTCTATTTACTGTCATAGACGATTTTTCTTTAAAGTTTGACCTCATAGAGAAACTACTTCCTGATGGCAGAAGTCATTGTAATACAAATCTTCTTTGGTTAGTGTTGAAAAAGTTGCAAGAAGAAGAAACAAAATCTTGACACGTAGTCTCTCTAATGCCGCGTACACACGGTCGGACTTTTCGTCTACAAAAGTCCAACGGATGCTGACGGACTAAAGCTGGCTGGTAATCCGATCGTGTGTGGGCTTCTCCGGACTTTCAACGGACTTTTTTAGCCTCAAATCCGACGGACTTTAGATTTGAAACATGCTTCAAATCTTTACGTCGTAAGTACGACGGACCCCGAAATCCGCTCGTCTGTGTGCTAGTCCGACGGACAAAAACCCATGCTAGGGCAGCTATTGGCTACTGGCTATGAACTTCCTTATTTTAGTCCGGTGTACGTCATCACGTACGAATCCGTCGGACTTTTGTGTGGTCGTGTGTAGGCAAGTCCGTTCGTAAGAAAGTCTGCCGCAAGTCCGCCGAAGGTACGTCGGAAGTCTGTCGGACAGGCTGTCGGACTTTTGTAGACGAAAAGTCCGACCGTGTGTACGCGGCATAACAACTGACACTAACTAACTATCCCCATAGTCCTTGCATTGAAGAAAGGAAAAGAAGACAGAAGTTTTCTTCTTAGGTTGTTACCAAATAGAATGGTTATCATAGTCGATCACCAATAAGACCGGGGATCTGGTAAATTCACAGCTTTGCCCTGTGTATCTACTGTGGTGATGAAGTATACGATTTTATCTTTTCCCGGCCGACAGATAACAACCTTATCCGCATATATGTGTCTCCGTAGCTCCAATGTAACAGGCATCCGGCAAACCGATCATCCATCACAGAAGAAAATCCTGGCTTCCTAAAGGGCTTTGGCACTGTGACAGACCTAGCCGGGAAAGAGACTTTTGGAGGGGACTGTATGCTAGCCTCTTGCCGATCGATCGGGGGCCCTTGCATTTGGGGGAATGGTGCTCTTTGTGAGCTGTATGCCTGGGGACCCTTGACTTGGTAATACTGTGGATTCGGGTCCTGGTCCCCCAGGACACACAGACTCTGGGGACCCTGGATTGGCCATATTGGAATAGTGGCTGATTCATAAGGCTGGGACAGATACTGTTAGGAGATGCTGATGTAAATTCCAACACCTGTCTGTCTATTGTCTGCTAAAATGTGTATTGTAAATAAGTCTATACTATGGGATCTAAGAGTCATTAGATCCCCATTGTTATTTGTGTTAATTAACTCTGCTATTGTGTGAAGAAGAGTCTATGTTGATTGTGATAATGTTGATTGGATTTTCTGAACTACAAGGCGGCCAGTCTGGCCTAACGGTCATGTCTGAGTCATCTAGGCTGTCTAAAGGGATTAGTTAATTAGCTCATGTTAATTAGGTTAATTAGGTTACAGCTGTATTGTTAGAGTAACATGAGCAGGAGGTCTGCACCTCCACTTTGAGTGTATAAAAGCCTGTATTTTGCAATAAAGGATATTCCTGTTTGAACTTACATACAGCCTGCCTGGTGTTTGTTCTGAGCTATCACAACTGGGTTAGAATGGCACATAGCTGTAGTTCTAATCCCGGAACATTGGAGGACCGAACAATCAGATGTTGCGATCTGCAATCTGATTCTATAGCTGCAGAGGAGTGTCGGGAAAGTGGAACCGAGCGAGCAAGGGGCTCATTACAGGCACTTTCAAATAGTCCCAAATGTCTTCACTAATCCAACCTTCTCTGTTCTCCTCAATCTCTTGCATGATATCTCTAGGAATGTATGGGAATTCAAGTTCATACTCTGTGGCCACTCGCTTGTTTAACAGCCGTTGAGATCGAGCGAGCCTTGGCAAGGAGCGGAAGCTTCCCAAACCAGAAGGCACACATGAAACTGGGGATTTGTGTACCATAGCAAATAGAGATGGTTTGTTTGTTCCAGACGGACCGGTATTTTTAGACAAAGTCCCGCTAGCAATTGTAGGAGTTTCCACCCAAGGTGATGTTCTCTCTGAATTCACAGCTGCCCAGTCAGACAAATTAAATGTTGCAACATCATCACTATTTGCCCACAGCATTTCTTGAGACAAAGATTCAAAAAGGTCATCATCTCCCGAAAGATCAGAGAGAGAGTCTATTTCTGAGTCCCGCAACTCCTCTGCAGGCATATATCGGAAACAGTCCCCCCATGCACAATGTCCCCTGAGATCTCACCCGTTCCTGACATGGATTCCTTCTGTGGATCCGGTTCAGGCAATCTCTGAGGTAGGCCTCGACTGCGGCCACGGGAGGCTTTCATGTACCCAACCTTCTTTTGAATAGGAACAGTAAGGTCGGTGATGGTAGAGGTGATGGCAGCAGCAGTATTCACTGTCGGCTCCTCAATGGCAGTCACAGCTCCATCTTTCTCCGGAACACTCAACGTGGCAGACTTTGAAGTTGGAAGTTGGAAACAGCAATCGGTCACAACCTGGAATCTCTCAAAAAAGTGTAGCATCAGGTATCCATAAAAGGGAAAAGCAAAGACTTTGTCGTTGTAGTGCTGGTATATGAAAGATAAATAAAGGGGGAGATAAGCAAACATATTGGTATTGTTATGTATTGCAGTTAAAGAAAAAGACTGCAAACATGAAAGTGCTTTGCTTAAAGGTTAGAAAACGCTAATGAAACAAAAATAGCCTTACCCTCGGGTGGATGAGAGAAAACAAACAAGGTTGTGCCGTCCGGTCTATGCAGGGACCGTTGCTGTGGCCGCATATGAGCAGGCAACACAGCGTCCCTATATATAGTGACTCTGGCCGGATACGAACGGCTCAGAGAGGCGTGACGTAATCCGGCCCCATTGCGAGCTGCCGCGCCTGCGCCGTATCGCGTCGTCCTCACGCAGGGACGCGGCGCCGGGACAAATCCGCGCATGCGCCGGGAAGTTACGTGAGGGGGGACGGGACAGAGCGGATGACGCGAGCAGCAAGGGCGGAGAGAAGGAGATTTTTTTGAGAGATTCCAGGTTGTGACCGATTGCTGTTTCCAACTTAATTCAGACACCTTATATTTATCATCAAACTGCGACCATTTACATACAATCACTATCGATTGATTTATGCAATTCCACTACACTTAATTGGTAAGTGTACCACGTTTCAATTTTTTCAAAAAATCTATACATTTTGAGACCCTTTAAAACTCTTCAATCCAGTTTGTACCCTCTGTTTTCCCTGTCTTTACTGACCCTTACCACTGGGCTTAGCGTGCTTTGGTTGGAGACCATAATCTTTTGTAGGGCCTGTCCCTTGAACCATTCTGCCTGGTAGTGATTATATCTTCAATATTGATACTCATATTTACATTGTGTTTAGTATATTTATGTCTTTTGATTCTCTGTTTTCTTTTGTTGTTTTTTTTTTTTTTTTTTTTCATGTATGTGCATTTTAGAATCTCTAGCTCCTGAGGAAGCGTTCAGTGTAACGCGAAACATGTAGAGCAACTAGAGAACACCTCACCGTGGATTACCAAACCTGCTGCAGTTTGTCTGCTATAACTATGTGCTTGCCTTCTGTTCAATTTTCAGGGGAAGTATTCCTCCTATATATGGACTAAGCGATATTTGTATACCTTTATAGCCTTCTGTAGGTTACACAAATTTGCAGGATAAGATCCATACGGTGTACTACTACTAGGATTTATATCTAGACTGAAGAGTTTTTAAATCTATGTGTGTTCAATGTCTTTTATATTTTTTTCTAATAAAATATCCCTATTAAATATATGTTTTGTAGTTTAATACTATTGTGCCCCCAAAGTCCCATACCTAGAGTTTTCCTATTTACAATTTGATTCCTGGGGACGTTGACACAAATCGCTACTGAGTACCTGCAGAGTCACGCTGCTTATTGAGGTACTTTGGCACTAGGTTCTCCAATTTATACTGGAAGGAGAACGTCTGAGATTGGTACAGCGGGGATTTCTGCAGATCCTGACCTGGAATGAGGAACAAGGGCATGACTCCTGGGGTTTTCCACGTGACACAGGAAGAACTTGACTCAGTAGCAGAGTGGCGGGAGGGCTTCAGGACATTTCCCAAGCAACACTTTCCTGCCAGAACTAAGCCCCCCATACTGATCAGGTCCTCAGGCTCTCTCCTTCCAGTTTCAGCACCTTTCCATACTGACATATTGCACTGCATATTTCCTTATAGGTCTAAAGTGATTTTATTACCAGATGGTCAGCTTAATGCTGCATACACACAATCGGAATTTCCATCAGAAAAACCTTGGATGGTTTTTCCAACGGAAATCCGCTCAAGCTTGCCTTGCATACACACGGTCACACAAAAGTTCTCAGAACTTTTGACCGTCAAGAACGCGGTGACGTACAAAACTACAACGACCCGAGAAAATGAAGTTCAATGCTTCCGAGCATGCATCGAATTGTTTCCGAGCATGCGTAGGAATTTTGTGCGTCGGAATTGCTACAGACGATCGGAATTTCGGATAGGAACTTTTTCTGTTGGGAAAATAGAGAACCTGCTCTCAATCTTTTGCTGGCGGAAGTTCCGCCAGCAAAAGTCCGATGGAGCATACACACGGTCGGAATTTCCGACCATGTGTATGGGGCATTAGACTTTCACACTTGTGAATGGGGCCATTTGTGATTAGCTGAGGAGGCCCCGTGGAGTTCCTTGCAATTAGCTTCGGACAGGAAACCCTACTGAAAGCAATGGAAGGCTGACAGCTTCCACAGCTATTCGCATGTAATCGCTCATGCAGTGATTACCTGAAGATTATCGGTCCTGAACACAGAAGCTTTCAATGGGGCTTCCAGCCTGCAGCTAATTGGGACCCCTGTTGTGTCTCCCACAGCTAATGTCAAATGGCCTCATTTCCAATTGTTGATGAGGCCTTAAATGTATATTACAAGGTTTGAGAGATCCAGACATTTAGTTTCAGTTTTCAGAATTGTGCCATGCACAATAAAAGTTCTTGCATAGTGAACATGCTTACAAACTTAGTCATGTGGCATCTACCATAACATCTGTTCAATATCCAACCAGATATATACAAGAGTTACCATCTGCAGATTAGGAGCTAAAGAGCTTATTCTTCTGCAGTAATCAACACTTGATCACGCCCCTGAAACATTCAGCCTGGATACAAACATATCAGCTGGGCTGCAAGTTACAAGCATATGTCTAAGGCATACAGGCCATGTTGTTCAGTACTTGTGGTACTAGAAGGGAAACTAAAGTCTCAGAAATACTGTATGTGCCTGCATTTCCATGTCATTAGTAGATAACTAGTGGACAGGGCAGGCTCAAATGTTGGTTGTTATCCTATTTGATCTATTAGGAAGCCAGTAAAATACAGATGATTAACAGTTTGTTGTATAACAATATACAGTATTTATATTTATAAATTCTGGGGAACTTTCATTTTTTCTATTGAGCTGTTTAGTCAAAGAAAATAGTGTAGCACAGAGAGAAACAGCTGCAGTTTTACTGTGTCTGCTGCTGACCTTGTTTGTGTTCTTAGGAGACTTTTTTTCAAATACAGCTTGGAAAGACACTATTATTTATTGTGGAACTGTGCAGCCAGTGTTGATCTTGCCCTCTACCCAGTAGGAATGCACACAGGATGTGAACTGCTAGGATTGTGTGAGGTGTAGTTTCACACAGACTGAGCTGATTTGATCGCTTAAAAAGGGAAAATTACAGATTCTTCAAGACACTGGGGCTAAGAGGAGAGGTGGTTTACTTACATGGCTTGTGGAGTGGTGTAAGGCTGAGGCCATCTCACCCATGTTAATAACATAGACTGGACTTGGAGAACGGCGATTTTTCTCAGCACCAGGCAGGAGGCCACAGGTTATTCTCCATACATGCTGATGTTTGGGAGAGAAGCCCAACTTCTTGGTTGATTTAGCTGTTGGCAGGTCTATGGATCAGACATCTGTTACATTCCCACAGAGGGTATGTGGATCGCTTGAGAAAGAACTTGAAGACAGCTTATGAAAAAGCCCATACTGCGTACGATGACAAAGGCCAGCAGGACAAAAGGAATTTGGCTTGAGAGTTATGCCCCGTACACACGGTCGGACTTTGTTCGGACATTCCGACAACAAAATCCTAGGATTTTTTCCGACGGATGTTGGCTCAAACTTGTCTTGCATACACACGGTCACACAAAGTTGTCGGAAAATCCGATCGTTTTAAACGCGGTGACGTAAAACATGTACGTCGGGACTATAAACGGGGCAGTGGCCAATAGCTTTCATCTCTTTATTTATTCTGAGCACGCGTGGCACTTTGTCCGTCGGATTTGTGTACACACGATCGGAATTTCCGACAACGGATTTTGTTGTCGGAAAATTTTATCTCCTGCTCTCCAACTTTGTGTGTCGGAAAATCCGATGGAAAATGTCCGATGTAGCCCACACACGGTCGGAATTTCCGACAACAAGGTCCTATCACACATTTTCCGTCGGAAAATCCGACCGTGTGTACGGGGCATTAGAGTTCAGGATCTTCAGCTGGGTGATTGAGTGCTTCTAAGAAATGTAGGTGTACATGGAAAGTTGGTTTGACCGGTTGCAATCCCAACCCTACTTCTCCTACAGGCAACTGTCTGGTCTGCTAGTGTACCAGATCAACCCAGAGGGGGGGTCTACTGAAAGTTTAGCACCATAACCATCTTCTACCTCCGGGAGCAGCCGTTCAAATGCCTTAACAGACTGATTCATCCTCTACTCAAATATTCTCTTTAAGGCAAAGACCAGTAAAATAATCGCAGTCTAATGCCACGTACACACGGTCGGATTTTCTGATGGAAAATGTCCGATCGGAGCGTGTTGTCGGAAATTCCGACCGTGTGTGGGCTCCATCGGACATTTTCCATCAGATTTTCCGACACATAAAGTTGGAGAGCAGGAGATAAAATTTTCCGACAACAATATCCGTTGTCGGAAATTCCGATCGTGTGTACACAAATCCGACGGACAAAGTGCCACGCATGCTCAGAATAAATAAAGAGATGAAAGCTATTGGCCACTGCCCCGTTTATAGTCCCGACGTGCAGTTTTACTGTGTCTGCTGCTGCCCTTGCTTGTGTTCATAGGAGACTTTTACACAGACACAGCTGTGGGAAGAGACTATTATTGTGGAACTGTGCAGCCAGTGTTGAGCCCGCCTTCTACTCAGCAGGGATGCACACAGGATGTGGTCTGCTAGGAGTGTGGGAGGTGTAGTTTCACATAGACTGAGATCACTTAAGCCCCATACACACTATTAGATTGTCTGCAGATTTTTGTCTTCATATTTACCAAAACCATATAATATGGAGGTCAAACCTTAAGAGTTTGAATTTGTATGCAATCAGGCAGGCCCTTGCACTACATGGTTTTGGTAAATCTGAAGACAAAAATCTGCAGAAAATCTAATAGTGTGTATGGGGCCCTACACAAACTACGGATCTCATATTGCACTGGGGCTAAGAGAAGAAGTGGTTTCCTGTTGCTTTTCTTGGGCTACAGTGGAGAAATTTAGTGGTTGTTAAAGAAGACTGTCAAATAGCCAAGTACATCTTTTACAAAACCAAAATCTGCTCTGAGTGAGCTTCTGTAAGTCTGTTACTTCTAAAAAGCCTCCAACCTTTAGTACACAAGTCAGTGAATAAAATGTGCACTAATATGCTAAGCAAATCCCACTGCTGCCTCAAAAAAAATGGCACAGACCCAAGAGGGAGGTCTTCCAATATGCTCTGTAGACAGTTCCACCTTTTCCTGGGTGAAGGAAGGGAGAGGGAAAATGAGTCTAAAATCAGTCTGATGTTAAGTGATATATTTATAAAGCAGTGAATGTGTTATTCACTGACCAAATATTCTCTGCAGGTATATCTTCCTGGTGCATGTCCTTTAAATTATATTTAATGATTACCACCTGTGCCCCTAGTTGTGCTTTAATTGAAGGTCTGCCAATGAACCACAAATGAATTTGCATTTTACATCTACAGTGCTGCCAGATTTTCCAATGTGTCTAGACATGGCTAAAGACAAGAAAAAAATAAAAATTTGTCTACAGCTTAATACTGGCTAATTAATAGGATGTGTCCCTCTAAATCCTGAAGCACAACTCTAGACCTAATTCAGCTCAACGTTTACTACTGCAAGAGTCAGTTGGTCTTTGCCCTCACTGGAGTTGGTATGTTCAGTCATAGTGTTTGGATTGTACCTACTATTACTAAAAGAGCGGACTCCCTGAATATAGTGCAAGGGTTAATTTCTTAAGCCTAACAATAGGATAGAAATAAACTAAAATTCACAGGGAAACTGCATTGTCATATGCCGTGTACACACGATCAGAATTTCCGTCAGAAAAACCTTGGATGGTTTTTCAGACAGAATTCCGCTCAAGCTTGCCTTGCATACACACGGTCACATAAAAGTTCTATGAACTTTTGACCGTCAAGAACGCGGTGACGTACAACACTGCGATGAGCCGAGAAAATGAAGTTCAATGCTTCCGAGCATGCGTTGAATTGTTTCCGAGCATGCGTAGGAATTTTGTGCGTCGGAATTGCTACAGACGATCGGAATTTCCGATAGGAGCTTTTTCTGTCCGAAAAATAGAGAACCTGCTCTCAATCTTTTGCTGGCGGAAATTCCGCCAGCAAAAGTCCGATGGAGCATACACACAGTCGGAATTTCCGACCAAAAGCTCGCATCTGACTTTTGCTGGCAGAATTTCCGATCGTGTGTACGGGGCATTAGCTAGTCATAGAAGTGTTCAGCAGCAGTCAACAGTGTGACATTGAGCATCTAAAATACTTTCACATTTGGTGGTAGGACAGTGTGGTAATGCAGTGCATACTGTGCTTCAAACATTATAAAAGAAAAGTGAGTACAGTTCTAAGTGAGTTCACAGATGGATGTATACAGTAGATGATAACTTAAATATGAGTAAATGACTGTTGTTTAATATAACCAAATTGGATTACATTGCATCATCATAATCATCATCAGCGGTCTATTTTTATAGGAAGGTCATAGGGATATTGAAAAAATTGCCAGCACATAAAAGACACATGCTAGTGAAAGTGACATTGTATGTTTAGCACCACTTAAATATAGTAAGGTTTCTTTTGTATTTTATTTGTAAGCTCTTCTACGTAGGTCTCTTCATAATACATGAAGAGCCCTACATTTGCTATATACCATATTCCCACATTAACATAAAGGTTACATTTTAGCTGTAAATCAAAAGTTCTCTATAATAATAATAATTATAGTATATTATACATATACTGTATATAATACAATATAACGTAAATACGTTGACCTGTTCAGTGCAGATATGTTTTATCCCTCATTCACACAGGCAAAAATGTCTTTGTTCTCTTCAGTGAATTAATATACAGTCATAAAATGCAGGTCATAAAGTGATGCTGCAGAGGTTTTATTAGCAATCTATATTATGTAGAAGAGCCAAATGTATTATGCAATAACATCATTTATCATGAATGCAGCAGTTATTTACCATACCTATGAATAAAGAGGGTAGTGTCCACTATGCTTTTAACTGTTAGGCATATTTTTACTTTTACTTTTTTTTTTTTTTTTTGACAGAGCATCTAGTACCTATTTTAAACAGTACCTACAGTATTTCACAAAAGTGAGTACACCCCTCACATTTTTGTAAATATTTTATCATACCTTTTCATGTGACAACACTAAAGAAATGACACTTTGCTACAATGTAAAGTAGTTAGTGTACAGCTTGTATAACAGTGTCAATTTGCTGTCCCCTCAAAATAACTCAACACACAGCCATTAATGTCTAAACCGCTGGCAACAAAAGTGAGTACTAAGTGGAAATGTCCAAATTGGGCCCAAAGTGTCAATATTTTATGTGGCCATCATTATTTTCCAGCACTGCCTTAACGCTCTTAGGCATGGAGTTCACCAGAGCTTCACATGTTGCCACTGGAGTCCTCTTCCACTTCTCCATGATGACATCACGGAGCTGGTGGATGTTAGAGACCTTGTGCTCCTCCACCTGCTGTTTGAAGATTCCCCGCAAAGGCTCAGTAGGGTTTAGGTCTGGAGACATGCTTGGCCAGTCCATCACCTTTACCCTTAGCTTCTTTAGCAAAGCAGTGGTCCACTTGGAGGTGTGTTTGGGGTCATTATCATGTTGGAATACTGCCCTGTGGCCCAGTCTCCGAAGGGAGGGGATCATGCTCTGCTTCAGTATGTCACAGTACATGTTGGCATTCATGGTTCCCTCAATGAACTGTATCTAGACAGTGCTGGCAGCACTCATGCAGCCCCAGACCATGACACTCCCACCACCATGCTTGACTGTAGGCAAGACACACTTGTCTTTGTACTCCTCACCTGGTTGCTGCCACACACGCTTGACACCATCTGAACCAAATACATTTATCTTGGTCTCATCAGACCATAGGACATGGTTCCAGTAATCTATGTCCTTAGTCTGCTTGTCTTCAGCAAACTGTTTGTGGGCTTTCTTGTGCATCATCCTTAGAAGAGGCTTCCTTCTGGGACGACAGCCATGCAGACCAATTTGATTCAGTGTGCGGCGTATGGTCTGAGCACTGACAGGCTGACCCCCCACTCCTTCAATCTCTGCAGAAATTCTGGCAGCACTCATATGTCTACTTCCCAAAGACAACCTCTGGATATGAAGCTGAGCATGTGCACTCAATTTCTTTGGTCGACCATGACGAGGCCTGTTCTGAGTGGAACCTGTCCTGTTAAACTGCTGTATGGTCTTGGCCACTGTGCTGCATCTCAGCTTCAGGGTCTTGGCAATCTTCTTATAGCCTAGGCCATCTTTATGTAGAGCAACAATTCTTTTTTTCAGATCCTCAGAGAGTTCTTTGCCATGAGGTGCCATGTTGAACTTCCAGTGAACAGTATGAGAGAGTGAGAGCGATAACACCAAATTTAACATACCTGCTGCCCATTCACATCTGAGACCTTGTAAAACTAAGGAGTCACATGACACTGGGAGGGAAAATGGCTAATTTGGCCCAATTTGGACATTTTCACTTAGGGGTGTACTCACTTTTGTTGCTAGCGCTTTAGACATTAATGGATGTGTGGTTTTTCTTTCTCTTTTTTTTATTTATATTTAATCTTTATTTAGTTTTACATTACCTATAAAAAAACAAGAACAGTACACAGAAAAAAGAGAGTCAAGAGATACAATCCATATCCATCAAGCACCCACCATTTCCCTGCCTATTCTCTCTCTCTCCCTTTTCTCTTCTCTTCTCCCCTTTCCCCCCTGTCCACCCCCCATGATCTGCCCTCTACCATCTCTCTTAGTCCCTTTGCTGCGTTCAATAGAAATGGAATGAATGTTTTCTTGTATTGTTTTTTTGTGTCGTTTGTACCATGAAACAGACAGGTCCAGGGGTTATTTAAATCTTCTCTCCCATTATCTCTTCTATATATTCTTTAATTTCCTGCCAATATTCTTTTATTTTTGGGCAATCCCACCAGATATGTATAAGGATGAGCTGAACACCCCCGGTTTGGTTCGCACCAAAACTTGCGAATAGGCCAAAAAATTCGGACGAACACACGAACACCGTAAATTCTATGGGACACAAACATGAAAAATCAAAAGTGCTCATTTTAAAGGCTTATATGCAAGTTATTGTCATAAAAAGTGTTTGGGGACCTGGGTCCTGCCCCAGGGGACATGTATCAATGCAAAAAAAGTTTTAAAAACTGACTTTTTTTCGGGAGCAGTGATTTTAATAATGCTTAAAGTGAAACAATAAAAATTAAATATTCCTTTAAATATCGTGCCTGGGGGTGTCTATAGTATGCCTGTAAAGTGGCACAGTTTTCCCGTGTTTAGAACAGTACCACAGCTAAATCTATTCTATATTCTAAATGTAATCCAAGCATGCAACCTGGCAGGCCACAGGAAAAGAGGGGGGACGAAAGAGCACCCCTCCTCCTGAACCGTACCAGGCCACATGCCCTCAACATGGGGAGGATGCTTTGGGGTCCCCAAAGCACCTTGTCCCCATGTTGGGGACAAGGGCCTCATCCCCACAACCCTTTCCCAGTGGTTGTGGGGCTCTGCAAGAGGGGAGCTTATCAGAATCTGGAAGCCCCCTTTAACAGAAGGACCCCCAGATCCTGTCCTCCCCCTATGTGAATTGATAACGGGTACATTGTACCCCTACCATTTCACAAAAAAAGTGTCAAAATCATAAAAAAGACAGGAGACACTTTGGGACAAGTCCTTTATTAAAAAATTCAAAAAAATAAAAATGTCACACGATGTAGATCCATCAAATGCCGCCCGACGAGCCGTAAAAAGAAAAAAAAAGCTGCAACAGCTCCGCCTCCATGGGGGACTTCCGCCGAGTGATGCTTCTTCTCAGTGACAGCTGTTATATAGCTGAGGACAGAGGGCCACCCGGTGACGTAAACAGGTGACCCCGCCTCCCCTGATGCCACGTGACGTCAGAGGAAGGCGGTACCCATTACCAATTCACATGGGGGGAGGCCGGGATCTTGGGGTCCCCTTGTTAAAGGGGGCTTCCAGATTCCAATAAGCCCCCTGCCCGCAGGCCCCCACAACCTCCGGGCAAAAATAATTTCCATACCAGACCTGAAGGGCCTGTTATGGATTTTGGGGGGACCCCCATGCAATTTTTTTTAAATTTTTGATTCAGGGTTCCCCTTAATATTCATACCAGACCCAAAGGGCCTGGTAATGGACTGGGGGGGGAACCCATGCTGTTTTTTTCAATGATTTTTATCTATATTGCCGAGACCCGACAATTCATTACAGCCGAGATCAGTTTTAAATAGGCTTGTGCAATCCGTTTCGTAACGAATCAAAATTCGGCCGAATTTTGCATCTTTCGGACATTCGGATGCAAAAACTAATTTCAACAAATACAAAAGAAATTATAGAGGATATAACAAATGAATTTGACATGATTCAGTAATTCGTTAAAGGTCTAATGAAACAAAAGGTCAACTCAAAGTAAATCTTACAGTCCAATCAGCTGATTAATTTTGTGCTGGAGGTTGGATTACTGGCAAAGTGCATTCCTGAGAACTGAGTGAGAAGGGTTTGTATTGTATTTGAGCAGAGGAGAAGAGATACTGTCATTGTGTGTGTTAAAAGATTCAATAAACAAACGACTTTCCAAACTACTAATATATATATACATAAACATCGAATTTCAACAAATACAAATGAAATTATAGCGTATATAACGAATGAATTCGACATGATTCAAGATTCAGTATAACGAATATCTACACTCTACGAATAATAATGAATTATCTGAAAATGTATTAAGGTAACATAATGAGTATAACAGAACGAAATGATGTATTTTACGAATGACAACGAACTGAAACTAAACAAAATTTTCCGTTGTGCACAAGTCTAGTTTTAAATTACTTTTTTTCCTTTAGAAATGTAATTTTGCTGTGGTACTGTTCTAAACATGGGAAAACTGCACCACTTTACAGGCATACTATAGACACCCCCAGGCTCGATATTTAAAGGAATATTTCATTTTTACTGTTTCACTTTAAGCATTATTAAAATCACTGCTCCTGAAAAAACTGCAGTTTTTAAAACTTTTTTTGCATTGATACATGTCCCCTGGGGCAGGACCCGGGTCCCCAAACGCTTTTTATAACAATAACTTGCATATAAGCCTTTAAAATTAGACAATTTTGGTTTTTCATGTTAGTGTCTCATAGACTTTAATGGGGATCTGCGGCTTTCGAATTTGCCCCAAACACCGCATAATGTTCGTTGTTCGCCCAACGTCCGAACAACCAAAGTTCGTCCCAAACTCATGCTCGGGTCGAACCGTTCGCCTATCCCTAGATATGTATCATTGTGCTGCTTTGTTTACATTCCCTCCAGCATTGTGGGGATGTATCTTGTTGATATTTATGGATCTTCTCTGGTGTTAGGAACCATCTCAACCAAGCACTTATAATTTGCTTTTATTGTATTTATATCTGTTGCATAATCATGTGCTGCTCCTATCATTCTCTCGATTTGTGTTTCCTCCAATTTTATGCCCAATTCCTGTTCCCATTTTTCTATAAAGTGTAGTGCGCCTCGTCCCTCTAGCTCTGTCAGAATTTCATACACTTGGGATATTCCATGTTTTAACAGTGTTTTTATATTACAAAGTTTTTCTAATGAGTTTAACTCCTTTCCATCCCTAATTGTTTGGGGTAGTGTACTTACAAAATGTTTTAACTGTAGATATTCCCACTCGCTGATCTTCTGCCACCAGTTTATAACCTTTAGTTCCTGGCGTGTCCTAATTCTGCCCTGTGCGATAACATCTTTTAATTGTACATTTCCCATTTGACTACCAAAAAGTGTCCCTTTCCAAGGGGTAAAAAAATGAGTACCTGTGAGCGAGATTAAGGGTAAATTATATTTACATTTTCCCTGGCAATATATTGAGTCCCATATTTTAAATACATTCCTAGTCAGTTCATGTGATTCTGTGTCTAATGTTCTGAATTTCCAAATATTTTTTTTGCAGTAGTGTCGTGCTTAAAGTATCTTCCATCCTCACCCACCTTTTTTCACTGTTTACATTTGCCCATTCCACCATACGTGCTATTATAACCGCTTTGTAGTATCTTTTTACATCAGGTGCTGCTAAATCGCCATTTTTTTATTTCTACTAAGTAGTGCAAAATTTACTCTGGGTTTTTTGTTTTGCCATATATATTTTAACATCGTTGTTTTTATTATTCTAGAAAAAACTTTGTGGTATTGCTATTGGCAACATTTGGAACTTGTATAATATTTTTGGTAGGATCACCATTTTTAGCATATTTATCCTACCCATCCAGGACAGAGGTATCATCAAAATTTTCTTAATCTCTCTTTTAAATTCATTGAGTAATGGGATGTAATTTGCCGGATATAACTTCTCTAAAGTGGGTGTCAGTTTAATTCCTAGGTATGTTAATTCTTTTCTTGCCCACGTAAATTCCCTTTGAAGTGCTTGTTCTTCTTTTTTATCTACTCCTATATTTAATATTTCTGTTTTTATTGGATTATTCTTGAAGTTTGTGAGTTCCCCATATTTTTTTAATTCTCTCATTACATTGGGCAGTGTCAACCTTTATTTGGTTACATATAATATGTCATCTGCGTATGCCACTACCTTATGTTCTTCTTCGCCCACTCTCACCCCTCCTATATCCACACTATTCCGTAATATCGCCAAAAGTGGTTCCAGTGATAACACATATAGGAGTGTTGAGAGCGGGCATCCCTGTCTTGTTCCATTGAACATTTCAAAAGGTGGCGACATACTTCCATTTATCTTTACCATAGCCATAGGGTGGTTATATACGTTTTTAATACAGCGCATGATTCTTGGACCCATGCCCAGGTATTGGATTGTATCTATCATGAATTCCCAGTCTAGCCTGTCAAATGCTTTTTCCGCAATGATTGACAGGAGTAGCGCTGGGGACCCCCTATCTTTTCCTTTTCGTAGCATTAACATTCTTCTTATGCTATTATCTCTGTCCTCTCCCGGTATGAATCCTGTTTGGTCTACATTTATCAATTCTGGCATCAGATTTTTTAATCTTGTCGCTAGAATTTTTGCATATAGCTTTGTATCTGCATTTATCAAAGCTATGGGCTGATAATTGGAATAGATAGTTCTATCCTTTCCCTCCTTAGGTACAACTGTAATATGAGCCAGCAGAGACTCTCTTCTTATTTTTTCATTCTCCCCTATTCAAGTAATCACAGATTTTTGGCACTAATTGTTCTTTAAATTTTTTATAGTATTTAATCGTAAATCCATATGGACCTGGACTTTTTCTTGATGTTGTTTCCTTTAATGCCTTTCTAATTTCCTCCTGTGTGATTGGTTCGTGTAGAGCCTCCATTCTTTCTGCTGTAATTTTCGGTAAATTGGCGTCCGCTAGATATTCCTGTATTTTTAGTTTTCTTATTTCATCCTCCTTTCATGTCTCTTTGTTTCTAACGGCATATAATGCACTGTAATATGTTTGAAAGGCCTTTGCAATATCTGTTGTTTTATGTATCATCTATCCTTTCTCATTTTTTATCTTTTCCATATAATTTAAATTTTTTTTGTTTCGTATGGTTTTTGCAAGATATTTCCCAGGTTTGTTTCCCCATTTATATCTTTCCTTTGCAACACTATTAAATACTTTTCTTGTTTCCTGTTCCATTAAATCCTTTAGTTGATCTCTTTTTGAAATTAGTGCCTGTTGGACTGCAGTGTCTAATTGCGTTTTATGCCTTTGGTCTAATTCATATAATTCTTTTATTATTTTTTTCATAGTGCTTGCTCTCTCCTTTTTTCCTGCCCCTATAGTGATCAATTTCCCCCTGATGTATAGCTTATCGGCTTCCCATATTGTTGCATTTGTTCGTTCTGGTGTCTCATTGGTCGTAAAATATTGTTCAATTTTGTTTATTATTATCTTTCCTACTTCCGTGTCTTCTATCACGTCTTCGTTTAACCTCCATGAACCCTTCCTATATTCTGTCTCATTAAACCTCATCTTCATTATCATCTCTAAACATCGACAAGCTGGTGATTATGTATTGTTTTCTTAACCAATTTTAATTGTTTATTTTTCCTGTTCAGTGCACTAGACATATTATCCAGTTTGTGGTCCATTGAGAAATTTAAATGCCCAGCCAGAATTAGGTAACCTTGTTGGAAATTAAGGCATTCAGGATCCCGTTTAAATATTTTTGTTGGGTGTTTGTTGGGGCAGTATATATTTGCCAACATATACTTCATCCCCCCGTAGAACCCCCCTCAAGAAAAGAAAACGGCTTTCTGGGTCTATCTCCTCTCCTCCAGAATGAAACTAACCTTTTTTCCTATTCCAGTGGCTACACCTTTTGCCCTTTTATTTGGAGAATCTCCATAAAACCATGTTGGAATGGCCTTTGAATATAATTTAGTATTTGTATCCTGTGCTATATGTGTCTCTTGTAGGAATATTATTTCTGCAGAGTATCTTTACAGTTCCCTTAACAACATATGTCTTTTTTTCTGCAGAATTCAAGCCTCTTACATTATATGTTACAAAATTAATACCATTTATCATTTTTTTTTCTTCTCATCTTTCTCTTCCCGCCCCCCCCAAGAAAAGACGGGGGGCAGGGGCCCCACAAGATGAGCGGGAGGGGGGAACCCCTCCCAAGCAGCACCCAAAAGATGGCCAACACATGAAAATCCACAGATCATATCCCCCCCATTTCCCTACCCCCCCACCCCCCATCCCCCGCCCCTCATTTGTTGGTATTTTTCCCTCTGCTCTTTCAGGCCTGAGGTAGAATTCTATCTGGCACTGTCGAATCAACCTCCCCTACTGTTGGAGAGGTGGTTCCAGGGACCGCCGAGTGTCCGAGTCTCTACCCCTCCATGTATATAATTTCCTCCTTTCTTTTATCCACCTCCCCAGTCCAGACTTCACCATATTTTATTGAGTATTGAGTTCAATTCGTTGTTCTTGTTCTAGTTATGTTTTTCTCAGGGATCGACTGCCACTGCTCTTCTCCCTGTATAGTTCTTTCTTGTCTTAGAGTTGTCTCCCTTAGACTGGCCGGTATTGGATTCTCCAATTTTTTACAAAAGTCAGCAGTTTCTTTGATGAACCTAAGTTTTGCAGAACAACCATTTTTCCTGCCAATCAAACATGAGGGGAAGCCCTAATTATATTGGATTTCATGTTCCTGTAGTACCATCAGTAGGGGTTTTAAAGTCCTACTTCTTCTGAAAGTTTCTTGTGAAAGATCTTGAAATATTTGTATATTTTCCTCAAATGTAATTTGTTACTTTCCCCTCATGTTTCCCCAGAGTCGTTTTTTTTTCCTCCCAATTATCGAATCTGACTATAATATCTCTTGGACTTTCCATCGGGATTCCTTTTGGTCTTCTTAGTCTGTGGGCTTTTTCAATTTTTATTGGATTTGTTGCCTCTTTACCGAGTAATGGGTTACATAGTTACATAGTAGGTGAGGTTGAAAAAAGACACAAGTCCATCAAGTCCAACCTATGTGTGTGATTATGTGTCAGTATTACATTACATATCCCTGTATATTGCGGTCATTCAGGTGATTATCTAATAGTTTCTTGAAGCTATCAATGCTCCCCGCCGAGACCACCGCCTGTGGAAGGGAATTCCACATCCTTGCCGCTCTTACAGTAAAGAACCCTCTACGTAGTTTAAGGTTAAACCTCTTTTCTTCTAATTGTAATGAGTGGCCACGAGTCTTATTAAATTCTCTTCTGCGAAAAAGTTTTATCCCTATTGTGGGGTCACCAGTACAGTATTTGTAAATTGAAATCATATCCCCTCTCAAGCGTCTCTTCTCCAGAGAGAATAAGTTCAGTGCTCGCAACCTTTCCTCATAACTAAGATCCTCCAGACCCTTTATTAGCTTTGTTGCCCTTCTTTGTACTCGCTCCATTTCCAGTACGTCCCTCCTGAGGACTGGTGCCCAGAACTGGATATCTTCTTTATTATTTCTGTTAAATCTTGGGTGGATTCAGGGATATCTTCTTTATTATTTCTGTTAATTCTTTAGTGGATTAATTAAAACTATTCTTAGATTATTCCTTCTATCTCTGTTCTCTTGGTCTTCTAACCTAGAAGCCTGTTCCTGTTGTTCTATTTTTAAAGATTTTATTTCTCCCTTTAGTTCTTTTATTGGGATTGTGTGACAGTCCATTTTTTCTCCACTTCCTCTACTGTTGTGAGCATATGTCCAAGGTCTTTGTGAATTATCTCCATTTCTAATTCTAAAGATTTTTCCAAGGCCGAAAACATGGTTTCCATATCTATTTTTGTTGGCAGTTGACCTTTCCTTTGTTGTTCCTCATCTTTCCCTGCCTCCAGCTCTAAGTCAGAGTCTTGTTCTATTCTAGATTCTGAAAGTGTACTTATTTTTGAGGGTACTTTATTTTAGCCTTTTTTCTCTTTTTTTTTTTTTTTCCTTAGTCTCAGTTTGGCGGCCTTTAGTGCTTTGTTGTTTTTCCTGTTTGCTTATCTCCATTCCCTCCTTGGATTACAAATGTATTCATAGGGCCTGGGCTGGGGCTTAGGCTAGGACGGGGTGATTTTGGAACCGCTTCTCCTCTCGCCGACTTCTCCCTCATATTTTTCCCTAATATTTACTTACCTTTTTTTTTTCCCCTTGAGAGCCTTTACAGATTGTCCAGTGGTATGGCAATATGAGTGTCAGGGCTGGGCTCAGCCCTTCCTTCTCTGAGCTGCCCACTCAGCTGTCAGCTAATTGCCAGCTCCTCTCTCTCCACAGTGACTCAGCTGTTGATGATCTTCTCGTCAGTCCTGCCTACTTAAAGCTGTCCAGATCACTTCATCTCTGCCTTCGCCTTTGGTCACATCTCTGAGACTTTCTCCTGCGTTCCTGTTGAAGACTTGCTCGGCTGACATCCCTTCTGGCTCTTGATCCTGCTTGCTGTACTACATTGATCTCTGGCTCTCTGACATTGGCATTGGCCGACTACCCGATCTGGTTACTGAACTCTGGCTATGTATTGACTACGCTTACACAGTTTACCTTTTTATTATTATTAAACAAGTGTGATTAACTATACTTCTGTCTCGGTCTGATTCATGGTTTCTGACAATGAGGACCAGCATGCAATATGATGGTGGGGTGGTGAGTATTGCGGTCTATTTTTTACCAAAAAATCACCATAGACCTTTGGTCTCTAGAGTCTTAGTCCTATTCCTCCCAGGGGTCAGTGCACATCGGCTACTGGGCCCACAAAACACACTGCGCTTTCAGGGCTCATCAGGCACACAGGAGAGTACAAATTTGATCTGAGCAGGGATATTTAAAGCAATAAAACTTCGTCAAGACACACCATGTAAGCCTTGGTATGCTGTGTGGATAGAGCCAACAGTCTATTCAGGAAAGTGCCTCCGTATGCCTCTGTATGTCACGTATGTTATATATGCCATATATGCTATATGTGTAAGATGTAGATATACAGGTTGTACTCCCACTTGTACTCCCACTTTGTTTTGTATAGTCTCATTTCCTTCTATGTTTGGTTATTGCTCCACTGCCTCTCTAATTCCTCCACACTTTTAACAGTGGAAAAGCCAGAAAAAGAGGGGTGGTTGGCCAAGTCTTTGCTCCGCAGGGTCTCCATGAGGTGTTCTCCTCGCTCTCTTCGGTCGGTGGCCTCCACTCGGCTCTATTCACCTATCTCCGCTCTCCTCCCGATTACCGCCGGCTATCTCTGAGCAGCCAAGTGTCCAATAGCCTCCGCCTACTCTCACTCCCTCCGATCACCTCCGGACACCTCCGAGTCCTGTCCGCTCTCCGGCACCGCTCGCAGTGCTTCAGCCGAAGAAGAGGGGAGGAGGGGGGGAGCACCTCCACTCTACCTCAGCTCCATCTCCACACACTAGCGCCTTGAGGCGATTCAGTTCGCATTTGCAGCGCTTTACAAATCATTCATTCATTCATTCACACTCCCCGCGCGCTCTCTCTGTCCCAATGGATGTGTGTTGAGTTATTTTGAGGGGACAGTAAATTTACACTGTTATACAAACTGTACATTCACTACTTTACATTGTAGAAAAGTGTAATTTCTTCAGTGTTATCACATGAAAAGATATAATAAAATATTTACAAAAATGTGAGGGGTGTACTCACTTTTGTGAGATACTGTTATATAAGCCGTACCTGTCTTGGCCCTACAAGATTATGTCATCTGTACCTAATTTGGCCATACAGGAGTTTATCATCAGTACCTAATTTGGCTCTACAGGATTATATCATCAATACTTAGCACTACAAGGATAATTTCAGCTGTTCAGCCTATTGTGACTTATTGTGGCTCGGTAAGATTATGTCCCACAGAGTATAGATGACCTGTGAGTTTGGATCGATCTGAACTTTACGGACAAACAGCATAAATTGCTTTGCCAAATGTCCCATGGTGCACAGTAAACAACCATAACTGGCCAAAGTCTTGTACCTCACCAAAATCATGAATGGTTTTGTCCAAAGGCTTAAAGGTTGTTCCCTCACCAGCCCTTTGCCAGTGTGTTGGGAGTTTAGTGTGATGGACAGCCGACAATATTGTAGTGAGAGAGAGTTATGAGTTTAGTGTGCTATTATAGTTATACAGTGCTATATACTGTACATTCAGGGCTTTTTTTTTAACCAGAACCTGGCCCTGTGCTTACTTGGCTTCTGTGTTTACAAGTGTAAGCACATCTCTCCCAGCAGCTCCCACAGAACCCTCCCTGCCTCTGTACTCAGTAGTGTAGTGAAAGCTGCTTGGGTGCAGTGTGTTCATGGATGGAAAGTGAGGTATCATGTGCTGAACTGCAGCCTGATGCCCAGATGTTGACGCCCCTACCAGCCGATCTTGCTGCAGCTGCTGGCCGAGCCTGGAGGTACTAGAGCTGACATGTGGCTTTTGCAGAGATAAGCAAGGAAATGGGAGGTGGGGGATATGTGCAAAGGTGAGGACTGTGAGGATGCAGTGATCAGAGTTTAGGAGTACAGAAGTGAGATGTAGATTGGGGATGCAGAGGCAAGGACCTGTGAAAGAGAGCTGCAGAGCTTAGTTGTTGGGGGGGGGGGTAAAGGGGGGTTGCAAAAATAAGCTGTGGAAAAGGGTACAGAGGTGAACTGGAGATGGGGGGGGAGTGAAGAAGCAAATGGGGGGTGAAGAGGTGAGTTGCAGATGGGAGGGGGGGTCAAAGATGAGTTGTGGGTGCAGATGTGAGCTGTGGACAGTTGTGGAGGGGATAGGTGTGCACAGGTGAACTATGATCAGGTGGATGGATGGTGCAGAGGTGAATTGTGGAGGAGGTGTGCACAAGTTAGTTGAGGACAGGGGTGCAGAAGTAAGTTGCGGAGGTTAACAATGCCATGACGTGGCATGCAAAACGCATCACATTGCTACACTTCCCCATGGGGAGAGTTGTTGGTAAGTTCCTGCATCTATTCTCTGATAAAAAAAGCCCTGTATACAGTGCTACTGTATATTCAGTGCTGTAAATTGCCACTGATACTTTGCAGTGAAATGCAGTTTGCGTGGCTAGGTGGAGTGGAATGAAAACCCACCTGCATTTACTGTGATTAGATTGACCCAACAGTTCTTTTTAAGACTTTTGTGTTTCTTTTTTTGTATGTGTCAGTGGCAAACACTGTTGCTGTGGTCCCTATTTTGTTTTTGTTTTTTTGTCTTTTTTTTCTTCAGTTTAAAAAAAGGAGGATTACACTACATTGTACTCCTGACAAAATGACAAATCCACGAAACGTGTGTAAAGTTCACATCATGCCCTCAATTTCTCAATTTCCATAAGGTACACTCATCATGTACCTATGGTTGAAAACATCATTATGTATTTATCTCTATGAATTAAAGGGGTTGTAAAGGTAAGTGTTTTGTCACCTTGATGCATCCTAAAAAACACCTGTCAGTGACTGGCTCCGAGCCCCCCCGTTTTACTTACCTGAACCCTTGAACTTGTTCCAGGGGGACGAGCCTTCTCTCTGCTAGGGGGTTCTCGGCTGTTGATTGGATAGATTGATAGCAGCGCAGCCATTGGCTCCCGTTGCTGTCAATCAAATCCAATGACGCGGCCGCCGGTGGGCAAGGCTGATTCCTGCTTTCTGCATCTATGGATGCCGAATGCTGGACTCGGGAGCGCGCCCGCAAGGTAAACCCCCGAGAGAGTGCTTCTCCAGGGGGTTATCTGATGTGGGGAGGAGCTGAGACAGCTGCCGAGGGACCCCAGAAGACCAGGATCGGGGCCACTGTGTGCAAAACGAGCTGCACAGTAGAGGTAAGTATGACATGTTTGTTATTCAAAAAAAAAAATGTTTACCTTTAGTGTCACTTTAAGCTTTATTTGTTATATGTCTTGTGTCAGCTTAGTATGGCCTTTTTGGGATCTGTTCTTATACCAATTGTATTTTGTACCTTGAGATAACGAAATGTTTGTAAACTTGTAAAATAAATATTTTTACTTACGTAACCTTTTATGCAATTTACATCTTTTTTTCATCTATTTACTTTTTCATTTGTGACACGCCTCATTCAAAGTCCCATGACCAATTTCTCTCCACATTACTACACAGACACACTCCACTGACACACTACAATATACTGCATTACAAACTACACTAACGCACTTCAATATACTGCAGTAAACGTACACCAACGCACTTCAACAAACTGCTGAAAAAAAGTGCACTTCAGTATACTGCAGTAAACATGCATTAATGCACTTCCATATACTGAAGTAAACGTGCACTAAGGCACTTCAAAGTACTGCAGTAAAAGTTCACCAATGCAGTTCAATATACTGTAGTAAACGTGCACTAACGCAGTTCAGTATACTGCAGTAAACATTCACTAACGCAGTTCAATATCCTGCAGTAAACATGCACTAATGCATGTCCATATACTGCAGTAAACAAGCACTTACACACCTCAGTATACTGTAGTAAACGTGCACCAACACACTTCAATGTACTGCAGTAAATGTGCACTGACGCACGTCAATGTATTGCAGTAAACATGCACTAACACACCTCAATATACTGCACTAAACATGCACTAACGCAGTTCAATAGACTGCAGTAAACGTGCACTAACACAATTCAATATACTGCAGTAAACGTGCACTAATGCACCTCAATATACCACAGTAAACCTGCCCTGAAACAATAAACTGACACTGAAGTAAAAATGAATGGTTGCACTACACTCACGCTGAACTATCACTATATTTACACTGCACTTACACTCTACACTCACAATAGAATCACAGTAGCACACTAACTTGCTAGTAGCAATGAACAGAGCCCTGTCCTATCCATCTCCACTCCAAAATCACACTGCCAATGGCTGCTCTGGGAAAGATCTTTTTATAGTGGTGGTGGGTCTGTGAGCAATGAGCCATGATTGGGCACAGACATCATTACTTTTTCCAATCATGACTCTGACAGTGTTCTGTGCCCTGATTGGGCAAATCCTTAATTGCTTCAGCCAATCAGGGCTTCCAATGCACTGTGCAGAACGCAGTGCATTGTGGGGTGCTCGGCAAGCCAAACATACGGTCGTGCGCACTGACAATTCAGGCAGCCGATGTTCAACCCGAATTCATGCTCAGGCCGAACTGTTCGCCCAACACTATTTGTGCCCATTTCAGATGGTCATAGTCAGCCAGTATTCAGCTGTGTGAAATTCATCAGTAACTCCATCTGCCATCAAACAACTTGATATGCAAAACGCCCACACGGTGGAACTCTACCTTGGCTCTACCTTGGCTGCACATGTATTAACAGGCAATAAATGAATACCTGTGCAAATATGGCGCAAGGACAGGCTCAGGGGAGCTGGGGTTCTTTACCCTATGTCAGTGGCTCCTCTTACAGAATGCAAGCACTGTATTATTACAATTTGAGGAGGCAACTAGAAGGATGGGCCGTGAAAATGCATGCATTAGCAGCACCATTCCTGTAGTATTCCTGTTGGAGCACATGATGCATAGCACAATACACAGGATACTGCAAGAACAGCAGCAGGAAGAAGAATGGTGGTGCTGAGAAGAAAGAGGACATGGGATAGGCTTATAAGGATATGTTTCATCCTCCACAAATCCTGGGAGTTATACATGGCTGGGGGAAGGTAGCTGAGGACAATGACATCTTCAGAAACCCTGAGGACTCAGGCTCCTCCATTTCTGGCAACTTGTGGCAGGTGGGCTCATTCATGCTCCAGAGCCCATGAAAAGGCCATACTATCTGAGGCATCAAGGAGAGGGACTATTACTAGTTGGCAACCCTCTTGGGTCCATGTAACAAAGGTAAATTCACAGAGCTTATCCTGCCCTCATAGATGCTGCACAAATCCAATAGCTTCTATATGTATATAATCCTTTACGTGCTAAACAAAAATTCCTGTTTTTTATATTTGCCCCAAAATTGGCACTATATCCACTGGAGCATTTTAATTTTGAAGAGCATAGTAAGGACTGATCATAGAGATATTATTTTAGCACAGTTGGCCAACTTAAATATGTACAGTATTTCAATATGTGTAAACCAAATGTTACACCCTTGAGTGTTCTGGTAGAAGTAAATTGTTCAGGCTTGACTGCCAGCCAAGCCTGTGTGTTTTTCTGAGTGAGGGTTTGAGTGACTCAGGGAGGCTGAATGACTCACAGGCAGCATCTCTGAGACCTCCCCCTACTTCTAAAAAATGTGGAGAAAATTCTAGAAGGATGAAAGTGAAGGTGAGGAGGAACTGTCTGGAGTATTTTGAGGGCCCTGACCAATCCCCAACAGATGGGTTGGCAGGGGGCAGGCCTCCTCCATTACTCTGTGTAAGCCCAGCTGTGGAAGTGGAGTTCGGTGGAAGATGGAGAGTCTGGGGGGGACCTGGGGCCTGGGCTCGAGTGCGGAAGGGACGTTCTTCATGACACACAGAGGTGTCCTGACCAGAGGCACAGGAGCAAGTGGAGGACAGCAAGAGAACTCTGCCGGGCAAATCTCCAGGGAGGAAGACAGCCAGGTGGGCTGGTGAGTGTTGCAGTCAAGAGGACTAAGAGGCATGTCTGAGAGGACTGGGTGCAAGTAGTCTGGGATGGATGCTGAGTCAGTCTGGGAGCACTGTGGAGTCTTGGTCAGGAGGGCTAGTGAAAGGGGCAGCTGCAGCCAGGTGGGCTGGCAGTGTCTGAAGAGGTGGTGCTGGGATCAGTAGCCACAGGAGGACAGCTGGGTACTAGGCAGTTTTGCTACACTACCAAAGGGGCCTGCGGTCCCTGCATGTAAAGGACATATGCTACTGGTCTAACTGAGCATTTGTTAGATCATCCAAACAGTGCCAGCTGGTCCTGGGAGATGTATTTCTACAAGCAAGATCTGTGCTGGAGGTTCAAGGAGAAGTGTATATATGGACTGTATATAGTTGCGTCCCTGAAGAGTTCTACTATTTGATCAAGTGGGCATCCCATAATATCCCTATCCAAGTTTATTCCCCTCAATAAAATATAAAAACAAAGAACTGGACTGTTCTTCTGATTAAAGTGTGCTGTGAAGATGTGGTGTGCCTGGCTGTGCAGAGTGGGGGATTCCTTTGTCCTTAGGAGGTGCGCTACACAAAATTCATTTTTTTGCAAGGTTTGCTAGAAAGGGTATATAGCAGTGTGCAGAGGGTTCATCCAGAATTTGTAGCTGAGTTTACTGGTGCAATCCATAATTATGTTACAAACTTTCTTTAACCACTTGACCACTGGGCACTTAAACCCCCTTAATAACCAGACCAATTTTCAGCTTTTGGTGCTCTCACATTTTGAATGACAATTACTCAGTCATGCAACACTGTATCTATATGAATTTTTTGTCCTTTTTTTCACACAAATAGAGCTTTCTTTTGGTGGTATTTAATCACCGCTGGGTTCTTTATTTTTTGCGCTATAAAAGAAAAAAGACCGAAAAATCTGTAAAAAAATTAATTTTTCTTCGTTTCTGTTATAAAATTTTGAAAATTAGTAATTTTTCTTCATATATTTTGGCCAAAATTTATACCGCTACATATCTTTGGTAAAAATAACCCAAATTAGTGTATATTATTTGGTCTTTGTGAAAGTTATAGCGGCCACAAGCTATGGTGCCAATATCTGAAAATTGATCACACCTGAAGTACTGACGGCCTATCTCATTTCTTGAGACCCTAACATGCCAGAAAAGTACAAATACCCCCCAAATTACCCCTTTTTGGAAAGAAGACATTCCAAGGTATTTAGAAAGATGCATGGTGAGTTTTTTGAAGTTGTCATTTTTTCCCACAATTCTTTGCAAAATCGAGTTTTTTTTTTTTCTTTTTTTTTTTTTCACAAAATTGTCATATTAGCAGGTTATTTCTCACACACAGCATATGCATACCACAAATTACACCCCAAAACACATTCTGCTATTACTCCTGAGTATGGCGATACCACATGTGTGAGACTTTTACACAGCGTGGCCACATACAGAGGCCCAACATGCAGGGGAGCACCTTCAGGCATTCTGGAGCACCCATGCCAATTCTGACATTTCTCTCCTACATGTAAAAATCATCATTTATTTGCTAGAAAATTACATAGAACCCCAAAACATTATATATGTTTTTTTAGCAAAGACCCTAGAGAATACAATAGCGGTCATTGCAACTTTTTATCTCGCACGATATTTGCGCAGCAATTTTTCGAACGCGTTTTTTTTGGAAAAAAAAATGTTTTTTGCTTTAAAAAAAAACAAAACAGTAAGGTTAGCCCAATGTTTTTGCATAATATGAAAGATGAAGTTACGCCGAGTAAATAGATACCTAACATGTCACCTTTCAAAATTGCACACGCTTGTGGAATGACGCCAAACTTCGCCACTTAAAAATCCCCATAGGCGACGCTTTAAAATTTTTTACTGGTTACAAATTTTGAGTTACAGAGGAGGTCTAGGGCCAAAATTATTGCTCTCGCTCTACCGATCGCAGCGATACCTCACATGTGTGGTTTGAACACCGTTTTCATATGTGGGCGGGACTTACGTATGCGTTCGCTTCTGCATGCGAGCACACGGACAGGGGCGCTTTAAAAAATTTTTTTTTTTTTTTTTATTGTTCATTTTACTTTATTTATTTTAGTTTGACACTTTTTTCCCAAAAAAAAATTTTTTGATCACTTTTATTCCTATTACAAGGAATGTAAACATCCCTTGTAATAGGAATATGGCATGACAGGTCCTCTTTACAGTGAGATATGGGGTCAATAAGACCCCACATCTCACCTCTAGGCTGTGCCTGAAATAAAAAAAAAAAAAAAAAAAAAGATCCTGGCATCGATCGTAGCGGTGAGTCGGTAGAAGCACCGGAGGGCGGCGGGAGGGGGGGACGTCCCCTCTCGCCTCCCGTAAGAACGATCAAGCAGTGTAACAGCCGCTATGATTGTTCTTATGGTGTAGGGAATCGCCGGCTGAAAAAGATGATATCTGAATGATGCCTGTAGCTGCACCCATCATTCAGATATCTCCGCACAAAGTCAAGGACGTCGTATGACGGAAGGCCAGAAGTGGTTAAAACGCTTTTTTTTTTTAACACAAAGTTGTCCATTTATACAATATTTATAACACATAGCATGTACATACCAAAAATAACCCCCCAAAATAGATTCTCCTACTCCTCCTGAGTACGGCGATACCCCATGTGTGAGACTTCCACAGCCTGGCCACATACAGAGGCAGAGTATGGCTGAGCATGGCTGGGTATGGCTGAGCATGGCTGGGTATGGCTGAGCATGGCTGGGTATGGCTGAGCATGGCTGGGTATGGCTGAGCATGGCCGAGTATGGCTGAGCATGGCCGAGTATGGCTGAGCATGGCTGGGTATTGCAGAGTATCGCCGAGTATGACTGGGTATGGCAGAGTATGGCTGAGCATGGCTGAGCATGGCCGGGTATGGCTGAGCATGGCTGGGTATTGCAGTGTATCGCCGAGTATGACTGGGTATCGCCGAGTATGACTGGGTATGGCAGAGTATGACTGGGTATCACCGAGTATTGCAGAGTATGGCTGGGTATTGCGGGGTATTGCAGAGTATTGCAGGTTATGGCAGAGTATTGCAGATTTTTGCGGGGTATTGCAGAGCATGGCTGGGTATGGCAGAGTATGGCTGGGTATCACTGAGTATTGCAGAGTATGGCTGGGTATCACTGAGTTTTGCAGAGTATGGCTGGGTATCACTGAGTATTGCAGAGTATGGCTGGGTATCACTGAGTTTTGCAGAGTATGGCTGGGTATCACTGAGTATTGCAGAGTATGGCTGGGTATCACTGAGTATTGCAGAGTATGGCTGGGTATCACTGAGTATTGCAGAGTATGGCTGGGTATCACTGAGTATGGCTGGGTATCGCGGGGTATGGCAGAGTATTGCGGGATATTGCGGGGTATTGCAGGGTATGGCAGTGTATTGCGGGGTATTTCAGGGTATTGCAGGGTATGGCAGAGTATTGCGGGGTATTGCGGGGTATGGCAGAGTATTGCGGGGTATTCCAGGGTATGGCAGAGTATTGCGGGGTATTCCAGGGTATGGCAGAGTATTGCGGGGTATTCCAGGGTATGGCAGAGTATTGCGGGGTATGGCGGGGTATTGCGGAGTATGGCGGGATATTGCAGGGTATGGCAGAGTATTGCGGAGTATGGCGGGGTATTGCAGGGTATAGCAGAGTATTGCAGGGGTATTGCAGGGTATGGCAGAGTATTGCAGGGGTATTGCAGGGTATGGCAGAGTATTGCAGGGGTATTGTGGGGCATACCAGAGTACTGTGGGGCATTGCAGGGCATGCATAGTAGTGGGGATGGCTGAGCATGGATGGATGGATGTCTCTGTGCAGCGCTGTGGGCACTACACATGCAGCCCACAACGCTGCAGCCATCCATCCATCCCCCTCCCCGCTCACAGCGTACCGATCGGTACACAGGCGGGGAGGAGAGGAACCGGCGTCATCAGATGACGCCGGTCTGTTTACATGTGATCGCTCCGTCATTTGACGGAGCGATCACATGGTAAACGGCCGCGATCAGCGGCCATTTACCGGGATCTGTGATGCGCCGGGTCCTCTGGACCCGGCGGTCACGGATGCTCTCGAGTGCGCGCCCTAGGGGGCGCGCGAGAGCAGAATTCTGGGAGGACGTCCCTGGACGTCCTCCCAGAGTTAAACAACCGCCCTGTAGCCGTCATTTGGCTATGGGCCGGTTGTTAAGCGGTTAAGCACTTCAGTACCAGGCACTTCACCCCCTTCCTGCCCAGGCCAATTTTTAGCTTTCAGCGCTGCCACACTTTGAATAATAATTGCGCAGTCATGCAACACTGTACCCATCTTACATTTTTGTATTTTTTTTCACATGAATAGAGCTTTCCTTTGGTAGTATTTAAAGTGATTCTAAAGTCTCATTTTTTTTTTTGCTTAAAAATATCAAACATGTTATAGTTACCTGCTTAGTACAGTGGTTTTACACAGGAGAGCCTCTATCCATTTCTCTAGTCCCTCTTCTGTGCTCCTGGCCCCTCCCTCCTGACGAGTGCCCCCACAACAAGCAGCTTGCCATGGGGGCTTTCGAGCCGAGCCGCAGCTCCATGTGTCCATTCAGACACAGAGCCATGCCTAGGCCCCACCCCCCCTCTCTTCTCATTGACACTGACTTTGATTGACAACAACGGGAGCCATTGGCGCTCCACTGCTGTCTCAGCCAATAAGGAGTGAGAGTCCAAGGGAGCCGAGTCTCTCCTGCAACATCGTTGGATAGATATGGGCTCAGGTAAGTATTTAGGAGGGCTGAGGGGGGGCTGCTGCACACAGAAGGTTTTTTATCCTAATGTATAGAATGCATTAAGATAAGAAACCTTCTGCATTTAAAATCACTTTAATCACTGCTAGGTTTATTTTTTGCTAAATAAACAAAAAAATACCAAACATTTGGTAAAATTAAGAAAAAAAACATGTTTTTTTTCACTCTTGTTATAAAATTTTGCAAATAATTAATTGTTCTTCATAAATTTGGGCCAAAATGTATAATACTATATTTGTTTGGTGAAAATAACCGAAATAAGTATTTATTATTTAGTCTGTAGGAAAGGTATAGAGTCCACAAACTATAGTACATTACCCTGAAAAAGTATTCATACCCCTTGAAATTCTCCACATTTTGTCATGTTACAACCAAAAACGTAAATGTATTTTATTGGGATTTTATGTGATAGACCAACATAAAGTGGCACATAATTGTGAAGTGGCAGGAAAATAATAAATGGTTTTACATTTTTTTTACAAATAAATATGTGAAAAGTATGGCGTGCATTTGTATTCAGCCCCCCGAGTCAATACTTTGTAGAACCACCTTTCGCTGCAATTACAGCTGCAAGTATTTTTGGGTATGTCTCTACAGCTTTGCACATCTATAGAGAGAAGTTTTTGGTCATTCTTCTTTGCAAAATAGCTCAAGCTCTGTTAGATTGGATGGAGAACGTCTGTGAACAGCAATTTTCAAGTCTTGCCACAGATTCTCAATTGGATTTAGGTCTGGACTTTGACTGGGCCATTCTAACACATGAATATGTTTTGATCTAAACCATTCCATTGTAGCTCTGGCTGTATCTTTAGGGTCGTTGTCTTGCTGGAAGGTGAACCTCTGCCCCAGTCTCAAGTCTTTTGCAGACTCTGAAGCCCCATACACACTATCAGATTTTCTGCTGATTTTTGTCTTCAGATTTACCAAAACCATGTAGTGCAAGGGGCTGCCTGATGCATACAAATTGAAACTCCTAAGGTTTGACCTCATATTATATGGTTTTGGTAAATCTGAAGGAAAAAATCAGCAGAAAATCTGTGTATGGGGCTTAACAAGTTTTCCTCTAAAGCCTAATGCCGCGTACACACGGTCGGACTTTTCGTCTACAAAAGTCCAACGGACGCTGACGGACTAAAGCTGGCTGGTAATCCGATCGTGTGTGGGCTTCTCCGGACTTTCAACGGACTTTTTTAGCCTCAAATCCGACGGACTTTAGATTTGAAACATGCTTCAAATCTTTACGTCGTAAGTACGACGGACCCCGAAATCCGCTCGTCTGTGTGCTAGTCCGACGGACAAAAACCCATGCTAGGGCAGCTATTGGCTACTGGCTATGAACTTCCTTATTTTAGTCCGGTGTACGTCATCACGTACGAATCCGTCGGACTTTTGTGTGGTCGTGTGTAGGCAAGTCCGTTCGTAAGAAAGTCTGCCGCAAGTCCGCCGAAGGTACGTCGGAAGTCTGTCGGACAGGCTGTCGGACTTTTGTAGACGAAAAGTCCGACCGTGTGTACGCGGCATAATACACACGATAGGACTTTGTACAAACTTTCCCGTGGATTTTTGTACAAAGGGCGTTGGCCTTTAATTAATTAAGCTTACACACGGCAGGACTTTTTCATCCAACTTTCACCAAATCACGTGGTTTTTCAGCTCTTTACTGCCACCCTTTGGTAAACTTCTGTATCGGTGAGATTTGACACCTGCGAGCCCCGTTGCGGAAGCCAGCGCAGAGCTGGCTCACTCATCAGGAAAGGAAAAATGTGTTTTTTCCTTTTGCGTTGAGCGACAAGCATTGCCGACAGGTGTTTTAAGGGGAACCCCCTATGGCAAAAAAATGGCATGGGGTCCCTCCAAAATCCATACCAGACCCTTATCCGAGCACACAGCCCGGCCGGTCAGGAAAGGGGGCGGGGACGAGCGAGCACCCCCCTCCTGAGCCGCATCAGGCCACATGCCCTCAACATGGGGGGTGGGCACATTTGTGGCACCGCACCGGCACCGCACCGGTTCACAAAAGTCGTTTCTGTACTACTTTTGGCGACTTCGGTGTGCGATTTTCATTGACATATGTGCAGCAACCCGCACAGATGTCTCTGAAACCGCCCCCGAAGTCGTGACTGACATGCGGGAATGAAATCGTGTGAGTTTAACTGAACTCACACAATTTCAATCCTGCATCAATGCTAGCCAGGGCTTAGGGATGCAGATTGTCACCAACCACCATAAATGACGCCCGCATAAAAAGAAAATCCGTTGACCCACCAACACGATCTGTTCCAATGGAAACTAGCACTAAATAACAAATTCCTGACTGACCTCTATATTGTAAACAAAGGGGCTGGGATGGCGGCTGATGAAATTTTGGTCAACCCCAATATATATCATCTGTCTGTATATGAAGGTATCAGTGGTATTGGTCTTTCAAAGCGATAGTGCCACATTTATCCTGCAATGACATTTTTACAGCCCTTATTATCTTCACCTCTTTGTACTGAAGTGCACATGGTGCAACTCAATAAAACAACAAATGAGCCTGGTTAGCAGCTCCAAGACAGGGTAAACCTTTAGGCTGGATTCACACCTATGCATGTTGCTTTTGAGCGTTTTTGGAGTTTTTTTTGTCATGCTTGCCACGTTTTTGAGCAGCGTTTTTGTAGTGTTTTTACAGCGTTTTTGCTGTGTTTTTGCAGCGTTTTGCGTTTTTTTTTTTTTTAGTTTTTTTTTTAGACTGTATACAGTCTAAAAAAAAAAAACAAAAAAACAAAAAACGCCAAAAACACATCAAAAACGCTGCAAAAACGCTGTAAAAACGCTGCACTTGCGTTTTTGATGCTGGTTCATTGAATTCTATTAGGCCCCATTCACACTAGCGCGTTTTTTGATGCATTTTGCATTTTGCAGAAATGCACGGGAATTTTTTAACACGGGTTCCTATGGAACATGTTCACATCAATGCTTTTTTGTATCTCTGCGTTTTTGGAAAGGGTCGGGGACTTTTTTTCATGCAAAAAGCAGCGTTTTGCATGTAATGGTTTTCAATGGACAAGCATCAAAAACGCAAGTGCAGCGTTTTTGCAGCGTTTTTGATGCGTTTTTGGTGCGTTTTTGGTGCGTTTTTGCCGTTTTTTTTTTTTTTTTTTTTTTTGTAATTTTTTTTTAAGACTGTAAAAAAAAATGAAAAAAAAAAAAAAAAAAAAAAAAACGCAAAACGCAAATCGCGGCAAAAACGCGGCAAAAACGCCGCAAAAACACGGCAAAAACGCGGCTCAAAAACGCGGCAAGCATGAAAAAAAAACCTCCAAAAACGCTCAAAAGCAACATGCATAGGTGTGAATGGAGCCTTAGGCTCCATTCACACTAGCGGTTTTTTTGATGCATTTACATGCAAAACGCTGCATTTTGCATGAAAAAAAGTCCCTGACCCTTTCCAAAAATGCAGAGGTACAAAAAGGCATTGATGTGAACATGTTCCATAGGAACCCATGTTAAAAAATTCCCATGCATTTCTGCAAAATGCAAAATGCATCAAAAAATGCGCTAGTGTGAATGGAGCCTTACTGCTTGCTCAGTGTGACACCACGGTAAGACACAATTATAAAATGATGCAAATAATTTATAAAAAAAACAAAACAACAGTATAGTTTGTTCTACTTAAGTTCTTGAGTTGTCTCTCAGTAATAAAAGGCACTCATTTTTTTGCTACAAGATATTGAACGAGTTTGCTTATCTTTACCAACTTAACCTAATTAACACCTAGGAGCTACTGCATAACAGGGGAGCCAAAGAGAAATATAACACTCCCATCTGTTACAAACAACATAAGTGTAAAGCTATGCAATATAACTTTCTAATTATAATCGTATGCATGCTAAATATCCAGTGCTTCAGATTTTATCTGTGCCTATCAAGCAGCTTTACAACCATACTGGAGGATATCCGGGGAGTAGTACACAAGAATAGACACCAGTGCTTACTGCACATTATACTAACTCTATTGTAACATAACACAAAGTCAGAGTTTATGAAGAAAAGAACAGAATCGAGAAGAAGGTGATAGCAAAGTGCTCCTGTAACTACAACCCCTGGCAAAAATTATGTAATCACCAGTCCCTGAGGATGTTCCTTCAGTTGTTTATTGTTGTAGAAAAAAAGCAGATCACAGACATGGCCAAAAACTAAAGGCATTTCAAATGGCAACTTTCCGGCTTTAAGAAACACTAAAAGAAATCAAGAAAAAAAATTGTGGTGGCCAGTAACAGTTAGATTTATAGAACAAGCACAAGGAATAAATTATGGAATCACTCAATTCTGAGGAAAAAATTATGGAATCACCCTGTAAATTTTCATTACAAACACTAACACCTGCATTAGATTAAATCTGCTTGTTAGTATGTAGGTAAAGAGGGTAAATCAGCACGCAGTGTTGCACAAGATTTTGGTTGTTCACAGTCGGCTGTGTCTAAAACATGGACCAAATACAAACAACATGGGAAGGTGGTTAAAGGCAAGCATACTGGTAGACCAAGGAAGACATCAAAGGGTCAAGACAGAAAACTTAAAGCAATATGTCTTGAAAACAGATAAATAAATGTACAACAAAACAAATGAGGAACAAATGGGAGGAAACTGGAGTCAACATCTGTGAACGAACTGTAAGAAACCGCCTTAAGGAAATGGGATTTACATACAGAAAAGCTAAAAGAAAGCCATCTCTAACACCTAAACACAAAAAAAACAAGGTTACAATGGGCTAAGGAAAGGCAATCGTGGACTGTGGATGATTGGATGAAAGTCATATTCAGTGATGAATCTCGAATCTGCATTGGGCAAGGTGATGATGCTGGAACTTTTGTTTGGTGCCCTTCCAATGAGATTTATACAGACGACTGTCTGAAGAAAACATGCAAATTTCCACAGTCAATTATGATATGGGGCTGCATGTCAGGTAAAGGCACTGGGGAGATGGCTGTCATTAAATCTTCAATAAATGCACAGGTTTACATTGAAATTTTGGACACTTTTCTTATCCCATCTATTGAAAGGATGTTTGGGGATGATGAAATCATTTATCAAGATGATAATGCATCTTGCCATAGAGCAAAAACTGTGAAAAAATTCCTTGAAGAAAGACACATAAGGTCAATGTCATGGCCTGCAAACAGTCCGGATCTCAATCCAATTGAAAATCTGTGGTGGAAGTTAAAGAAAATGGTCCATGACAAGGCTCCAACCTGCAAAGATGATTTGGCAACAGCAATCAGAGAAGGCTGGAGCCAGATTGATAAAGAGTACTGTTTATCACTCATTAAGTCAATGCTTCAGAGACTGCAAGCAGTTATAAAAGCCAGAGGTGCTGCAACAAAGTACTAGTGATGTGTTGGAGTGTTATTTTGTTTGTTTGTTTTTCATGATTCCATCATTTTTTCCTCAGAATTGAGTGATTCCATAATTTATTCCCTGTGCTTGTTCTATAAATCTAACTGTTACTGGCCACCACAATTATTTTTCTTGATTTCTTTTAGTGTTTCTTAAAGCCAGAAAGTTGCCATTTGAAATGCCTTTAGTTTTTGGCCATGTCTGTGATCAGCTTTTTTTCTACAACAATAAACAACTGAAAAAAATTACATAATTTTTGCCAGGGGTTGTAGTTCAGACAAAAGTGCCATCAACTTGAGCTGTTTTTGTGAATATACTTCTCTAGAAATCTTCAATGTTTTTTCAAATGAAACTGTTCAGCAGTTCGGACTGAGTTTATGGGTTGGATTAGTGAAGGAGGTGAAGCTCTGCTGACTTCTATTATCTAATCATGTGCAAGCAAAAATGCAGCTTTTTTTATTTTCTTTGCAGGTGATAAGGTATTCTTTACAATTTTCACCACAATTACTAAGCTAATGGAAAAATCCCTTTGTAAAATGTAAATTCTCTTGCAAAGTGACAGCCTATTTCCCTTTGATAAATCAACCCCTGGGGTTACTTCGAATCCAGGTAGCTAGGTATACAGGCAGCTTAACCCCCCTAGCGGTATTCCTGAGTCTGGCTCGGGGTGGATTTTCAATACCAAAAGCGGTAACCCCGATCGCATTGCAGGATCCATGTAGAGTTTACTTACCTTGTCCCCTGGATCCTGCGATGTCTCCCCGCTGTGATCTGTGAGCCACCGTGTCTCGCTCGATTCACAGTGCCGAGCTCCGTTCCCTGTGAGCGTTGCAACGCACGGGGACGGAGTTTGGCACCAAATTCAAAAAGTAAAACACACAATATAGATACAGTATACTGTAATCTTACAGATTACAGTACTGTATCAAATAATTACACATCCCCTTTGTCCCCAGTGGTCTGCCCAGTGTCCTGTATGCAGTTTTATATTATAAAAACTGTTCTTTCTGCCTGGAAACTGGAGATTGTCCATAGCAACAAAAACCGTCCCTTTACATCAAAAGTGGTTTTAGACCAGCTAGAAAACAGCGATAATAAATTAGAATCACTCACAGAATTGAGCAATAGTGATTTGTGGGGAGATCCATCATCAAACACTGAAAAGTAGTGACAGTGACAATTCTGCAATTGAGCAAATTTCAGTGTTTTTGATTTGATTACATTATTGAATAATTTTTATTATTATATTAGTATTTGGTATAATTATTTATAGTTATTTATTATATTATTATATATATTATAATTTATGATTTAGTTTTTCAAACTTTATCATATCCGGGATGTCTACTAGACTCTGGTTTGGACAGATTTAAGTGTATTATTCCTAAGAATTACAGGCCTACACTATAAAACGCCAAATTTCCATGCAAAATAATGGTACCGCTTTCAGCACCTAAAATCTGAAATAATCATACCGCCAGGGAGGTTAAAGCCAATCTGCAAGTCCAGAAATCCAGGTGATATATTTAACCAGTCCCCTGATTCTTGGCTTCCAGCGGCACAGGGACGAGGAGCCTGCAGTGCACCCCGAAGAGCTACAGAGAAATTGAGATCAGTCACGTAATTCATAGCTAAATGGTTCAGATGACCTGTCTCCTCAATGGGAAATGCTTCTGTTACGATAGTTAGTGGCCAGAAGTTCCTAATCAATTATAGCTAATAGGAGTTGTTGGCTGGATGAAGATGTGCCCCAACAATAAATTTGCACTTGCAACAAATATAACAATCTCCCCATACAGCTGTATGTAATCACCTCACACATTATAAAGGAATACAACTATAAATAAAACATTTGTATGGAAATCTCAACCTTCCCATAAAAGTCATCATTCACTTCCCAAGCCTCCCATAGACCAGTGAAGCTGCTTATCACATTAAGTAACCATAGCAGGTTTGGATACTAGAAGGGATGGGGTAAAGCTTGACATTAACAATAAATGTGCTTTGTGTGTATTTGGGAGATTAGCTAATTAATTTTCCAATTTTCCAGGGTTTAGGAAAATATTACTAATGAAAATTATTTTAAACTGTATACATATACAACTCTGAATATTCTTTCACAATGGGAAGAGAGTGAAATAATATTAGTAATATTAAATATTTTTCTTCCATTGTAGTAATGGAGATGCTGCTTTGTAGCCAAGTACACGACACCCTGCCATAAGTGTGTTCACTTCTTCACTACATCATATTTTATGGCAGCTTTGCTTACACACAACAAAGCACTGAAAGCTTGCATTGCATCATAGGTTCTAATGCCACGTACACACGGTCGGACTTTTCGGTTACAAAAGTCCGACGGACGCCGTCGGACTAAGTCCCGCGGACAATCTGATCGTGTGAGGGCTTCCCCGGACTTTCAGCGGACTTTAGATTTGGAACATGCTTCAAATCTTTACGTCGTAACTCCGGTCTTCTGTATGCTAGTTTGGCGGACAAAAAAACGACGCATGCTTAGAAGCAAAAACTAAACGGAAGCACTCGGTCTAGTAAAACTAGTGTTCATATTGTAGGTAGCACATTCCTCACGCTGCAAATTCTGTGATCGTTGAATGCAGCGCATTTAATGTCTTCTTTAAAATAATGCTATAATAACGAAGATGTTTTGCTGTTCCTATTCACACAGAGTTCTCCCAAACTGATTTCTGGATTATTTTTCTCTTTGATCTCATGAATGATATAGTATTTGTTTGAAAAGCCATATCTCCATACTTAACACTAATTTTTACACTTTTTATATTTGGGGGAGTCATCTTTTATTGTAGATTTTATCCTGTTTTTTTATGATTATTGTGGAAATTATTTTAGCTTTATCTAAATTTTTTTTTTTTGTGTGTTTGTAAAGTTACCACAAAGAACCATTTTTATTTTGATTTTTGTAGTTCTTAAATTGAACACAAATACATATTTGTTTTATTTATTTTTTGTTTTAATTTTGTTTGTTTTAAGTTACCACAAAGAACCATTTATTTTTGTATTTTGATTTTTTCTTTGTATATAAAGTTAACACAAAAGAACCTTTTTTGGTTATGTATATATTTTTTTTTAGTTTTTTAAGTTACCACTAGAACATTATATATTTTTTTTTTGGGTGTTTTTGCAACCTCAAGGAGATTGTTGTCCCTTGTTAATTTGACATTGTCTCTAAATCAGTGATGTTAATTAAAACACAAAGTCTTTTCATAAACTAAAATATCCATTTATTTATGGTAAAAAGAAAATAAAGAGGAAGTCAACACTGGAAAAAGTCTGTGGACAAGAAAATTGGGATCTTGAGGAGTCCATATAAGAGGGAGCACAATCTGGTCCAGGAATCCCAGAGATCAACAGCAGCAGCAGATGATATAGATGTCCCCAGACTGTGGTACTACAACAGCCTGCGTCTTCTGTCAGACCAGACTGAACCCAGGCCATCACTTTCTTCTCTTCCCTGCAGCCTTCCCTCCACGCTGCACCCTTACCTGCCCTGCACCCTTACCTGCACCCTTCCCCGCAGCCTTCCTTGGAGGCTGTGGGTCTGGTGGTTGAGTTGTGGCAGGAGGAGAAGGAGGAAGAGGAGGAGGGGGGGCTGCCTCATGTATTTGTGTGTTGGCACTTAGCTTGCTGTTCAGCCCCTTGTGTATCATTTCTGCAAACGTTTTTCACAAATGAGGCGTTGGCCCCACTCCATTTGAAGCAGCCTGCTGGCTAAATAGCACCCATAGGCCTCTTCAGCTTTGGGTGGGCTCTTCAAAAAATTGGTGGCCTCTCGCATGAGGCGCAGGGATGCCTCCTGTGTCACCGTACCCTTCCTGGCCCTTTTTGAAGGAAGGCGTAGGGGAGCCACTTGGGATTGGGTCAGGCTCCTACTGGGCCCAGCCACCTCCTGCCTGACACTGGGTCCGGCCTCCTCCAGGATGACACTGGGTCCGGCCTCCTCCAGGATGACACTGGGTCCTGCCTCCTCCAGGATGACACTGGGTCCTGCCTCCTCCTGGATGACATATACATGTGAGCGCTAACATTCAACCAGTATGAAACAGCTGGAGCCCCCTAAAGATACATATATAGCTCTAATAGAAAGAAAATTAATGATTGAAGGGTGATTTCATAACTTAAAATAAATCATATAATAACAATAAAAATTATGAATTTGTGCTGATCAGCTGGGGACTGAAATGCTAAAGTCCAAAATGAAACTAAACTAAAATGAATTAGTCCATGATAAGCTACTGTAGAAGGCAGCCCTGTAGATCAGGATGAAGCAATCCTCTGGGTGCTGAAGAAGAGAAACAACAATGGCGCCACTCTAAGTGCAGTATTAAAAACAGATTTAATAAATCTTTAAAATCAAGTACTCACAAAGGTACAAGTAAAGCACACACACAGCGCGTTCCAGTGACAGGACACAGCGAGTATCCAACAGCGCATCCTGTCAGCAGCATAGAACGCCACCGCAGGATGTGACTCTGCACCTCCACTGGGACACCTGGCATGATTTTCTCACCCTTTGTACGCCTGCTTTACTTGTACCTTTGTGAGTACTTGATTTTAAAGATTTATTAAATCTGTTTTTAATACTGCACTTAGAGTGGCGCCATTGTTGTTTCTCTTCTTCTCCTCCTCCTGGATGACACTGGGTCTGGCCTCCTCCTGGCTGTCTCTGGGCCCGGCCTCCTCCTGCCTGCAACTTTCCCCACTTTCCTCCTGGCTGACCTCATCCTGTGTATAAAAAAGGGCATAGTTTTAGTTGTTTATTTTTGGTTCATCAATGACACACAATTTGCTTCTCATGACTTGCAAATTCAATGTTAATACATCTATTAATAAAAGAGTCTAGAAATCAGACACCATCATTTTTTAAAGCTGGTGACAAACATATTTGGCCACTACTGTCAATTGATATGTATACATCATTTTTAGGCGAAAATTATTTTAATCAATTATAACATCTAGTTAACATCATTAATATTAGGACAATAAATATTTTTGAAATTAATTTATCTGACTTCAGATGGTCACATCCGGTTCTTCCAGGATGGAAGACCCAGCTTGGTCCTCATCAGCCTGTGCTGGGGTGGAGGGAAGGGTGCATGGAAGAGTGCATGGAAGGGTGGAGGGAAGGGTTGAAAGTGATGCCTTGGCTTCAGACTGGTCATCAAGAAAACATAGTTTATTGTAGTACCACAGCCTGGATACATATACATCATCTGATGATGTTTCTGATCTCAGGGAATTCTGGATCTTGTTATGCTCCCTCTTATACATGTTCCTCAAGATCCCAATTTTCGATAACAACATCTCCATCGTTGCTTCTGGGATGTACGTCTGGACAAATGTCAGAAGTCTCTCCAGCGTTGACTTCCTTACATGTTTCAGATAATATTGAGGGTGTTTTACCTCCCACAGATTCCTCATCTCTCTGTATTGATTGATAAAAGCCATCAGAAATTCAGGCTCCTTAAATTTAGCATTCATAATTTCTGTAAAAGATAAAGACACAAGACAAAAAACACTTATGTTTCTGCTAAACCCTCATCATCTTATCCCAACATAGGCCTCATCAATCTGTCAAGCCATATAGGCTGCTTGCTAAAAAGTTTTTACAAAATTTGAAAATGTAAAATTACCTTTGTTTTCTAGCGTCCTGGTCCACTATCAACTACGCACAGAACGTACGTACGACACAATACGTGAGAACGTTTTATACACTGCGCATGCATCAAACTCCGCCTGCTTTGTCCATCCCTGATGTTCTTTTTCTTTACGCATATTTTCAGCCCCTTGTCTTTACGCACAGAACGTACATACGACACATGCGTAATACCTCTCTTTATACACTGCGCATGTGTGAAACTCCGCCTGCGTCGCCCGCCTCTGATGTTCTATTTTAACAAATAATCTCCACCCCTTGTCTTTACGCACAGAACGTACGTATGACACATGCATAATACCTCTCTTTATACACTGCGCATGTGTGAAACTCCGCCTGCGTCGCCCTCCCCTGACGTTCTAGTTTAACAAAGATTCTCTGCCTATTCTTTGTACGGTGCGTAGTGGGATGAACAATGGCGGAGACACATCAGGTGTGTACTACCTCAGGTAGCGACGAAAGCCCGGAGACCGGAACGTCCAGATCTGGGAAGCAGAGATTTAAGGCCTCCAATATGTCCTTTAAAGAGATGGTGGAAATGGTGGCAATTCTGAGAAAAAATGACTATGATGGGAAGTATGGACCGTATTTTAGAAAAGCAAAAATAATGGCAAAGGTGGTAAAGACATTACATCTTTCTTTTGGGGTACAGCGCTCAAAAGATCAGATTAGGAAAAGAGGGTCTGACCTCAAACTCCGGGAGCCGGATCAGTACAGACGGATCTGTAAAGTGCTTAAAAAAAGTAAGTACTTGTCGTGTGTTCATATTCTGTTTATTACCTTGTATACTGCTCCATGTGCTTTTCTTTAATGTACGAGTTTATATAGTTTGAAACGATCGTAATAAACCTTGTTACATATATACAGACCTATATCTTTTATTAATGTATCTATCTATATTTTATCTCTCTCTCTCTATGTATATATATATATATATATATATATATATATATGTATAGATATATCTATATCTATATGTATATATATCTATATCTATATGTATATATATATATATATCTAGATATGTCTTTGAAAAAATTTGAAAAATTTATTAAACTAGGAACTCTACAAAAAAACAGACAATTTGTACACCACTTCACTACAATGTTTTAAGATTACTATGTACTAAAATATCTGAGTGGTAAGTATATTTTTGGATTCATTCACATAGGGGAGAAAAGACAAGATGAACCCAGTCACCCCCAAACGCAACAACACCATAATTGGGAAATCAGCCCAAGCCCCACTGAGGATGTGGAGGAAGGAGAGGTGGCCGACATGGGCACCCCACCAGATGAGTGTCTGACACACCAGCTTACGGTAATCTATGTATGGCTGCATATTTTTTAAATAAAATTTTATACTCTATTGTAGGTGATCTGGTTGTGCTTGAATCAAGCAACAGCGCCACCCCCCGAGGATGTTTCAGAAGTATGCGACATGAGCACCCCACCAGGTCAGTGTCTGAGACACCAGCTTATGGTAAGGTAATCTATGTATGGCTGCATATTTCTAAACACATTTTTTTTTCATTCAATTTTAGGTCTTGGTGAACATTTTACCACAGACAGTGCCCAACGACTAATTGGTCAGATAATGGCCTGGAATGGGGAGATTGATTTAATGTGAAATCGGCTGGATCGTATGCAGCAGGAAATGAAGAACATGATCGATGTTTTGGGGAGAATCTAAATGCCCTTTTTCTACAAAAAAAACATTGATCATGTTCTTCATTTCCTTGTTTGCTGACCCCATTCTGGGCCTTCTCTTATCTCTTTTCTCTTTTCAAAATGTTATGCCTGTTTTCCAAAAAACAAAAAATTTTTAAAAAATGAAAAAAATAGAGGCCTGTTAAAAAAAAAAAAAAAATAGAGGACTGTTAAAAAAAAAAAAAAAATAGAGGCCTGTTTTAAAAAAAAGAATAAAAAAAAAAAATAGAGGCCTGTTTGAAAAAAAAAAATTAAAATAAACAAGAGGCCTGTTTGTTAAAACAAAACTAAACTAAAATTTTGTTAAAAAAAAATGACCTAATTCTATTGTTAATATTTTATAAATATAGATATATTTTGGACTATCAAAAATTTTCAATAACGCATAAGTGAATGTACACAGAATGATAAAAAATCTGTGTGTTAAGTAACAAAATGTGTGGTTTCTTATTTCAGTGCTCAGTATCAGTTTGTTTAAAGTTAAAATAGTTGCTTACAGTGAAAATGGTGCTTATTTAATAAATGAAAATACACTTGCCACTACAAGTGCTCTACGATAACCTAGGAGAAACCCAAAAAAAAGGCAAGCAATAAATATAATTCAAGATTTGATCCAGATTTTTTATTTTGACAAATTAAATATTCTGGGGCATTGCAATTGCCCCCCTACCCATAAAATAATCTACATATTGATCACGAACTTGACAGGCACTTTGGGGGGCCAATCCAGTACGGACAGTATCCAGGCCCGTCAGATTGTCTCTAATATTAAGTCCAGCCTCAGGCCCAACTGGCAAAATATAATTTGGGGAATGTTTGTTCAAAAAGTTGTGCAGGATGCAGCACGCTAAAATGATGTAATTAAGTTTGTATTTCGCAAGGTTTATCGATGTCTGAAACAGGCGGAACCGGCTGGCCAGGATCCCAAAAGCATTCTCAACAACTCTTCTCGCTCTGGCCAGCTGGAAATTAAAAACCCTCCTCTCCGGGGCGAGTGTCCTTTGGGGGAATGGCCTCATGAGGTGCTTGCTCAGAGCGAAGGCTTCATCTGCTATGAAGACAAAGGGGAGTCCTTCCACGTTATCCGCATCAGAGGGCAATCTCAGGCCACCACTCTGGAGACGCTGGTAGAACTCCGTCTGGGCAAATACTCCTCCATCCGACATCCGGTCATTCTTCCCCACGTCCACATACATAAAGTCATATTGTGCCGACACCACCGCCATTAACACAATACTATGGTACCCCTTATAATTAAAATAGTATGACCCTGAATGGGGTGGTGGCACGATGTGGACATGTTTCCTATCTATAGCCCCTCCACAGTTGGGAAAGTCCCAACGGGTGGCAAAATGGGATTCCACAGTCTGCCATTCCTGTGGTGTTGAAGGAAACTGGGGAATCAAACAAGAAACCAAAAATCAGTAATTTTGAAAAGAACATTGCAAGAACATTACACTTATTAAAACAATATTGCCCAGCATCAGTATAACATTAAAAATTGAAATCTTCTTGAATAAATAATAATATGAATAAATAATATGGAAAGGCACACTTATCAGATTGCTCACCCCCTCTGATGGCACATTGTTACATTTTAGGGGGTGGTGAAATTATAAAATAAGTTTAAGGACACGCAGGGTTTGATTGACTAAAGGCTACAAGACTGTGCAGTTTGAAAAGTGCAGTTGTTGCACTCTGCAAGTGCAGTTGCTCCACAGCTTAGTAAATGAGGTAAGGTAAAAAGGCTTCGAGATTGGGAGTACCCAATCACATGCAAGGGCAATTAATCCCAAAACTTTGTGGCTTGCACATGATTAGATGATGGAAATCAGCAGAGCTTCTGCTCATTTACTAAAGCCCTGGAGCAAATGCACTTGCAGAGTGCAAATGCATTTTGCAAAGTGCAACATATATTTGCTTTTTTAAAATCAACACCTCAGAACATTAGAGCAAATTATTGGGGGGGGGGGGGGGTGGAAATTAAGTTAATGACACACACACTATTTGGATGGAGTTTAGGGGAATAAAACTACAATGCAGCTGACAAAATACATTCAAAGTGAGTAGACTAGGTGGATATGTGCCCAGCATTGCATGCAGGGGAAGTTAGTGAAGGCAAATATACATGCAGGACAAAAAAAAACGGTCAAAAACGGGGTCTGTCATCCGGAGAAAGTTCCTGAAATCCTCAGGAAATCCTCAGGATTATTCTCACGGATCTCACGGAGCAATGGCATGTGACAGAATTGGTCACGCTGGAGCAACCAATTCTTTGTCCATAAACTCCTCTTCGCCCTGTTCATGGACTGTTCTTGGGCTGAAGAATGAACTACAGCACCAAGCACATACAATGCACGAGCTCGACGACGAGTATGTACAGGTAACATGGCTTCAAAATGGTCGGCTGGTCAGAACGCACTTAACAGAATGCACTGAAGAACAGCAAGGCCTGTGAAGAGCGACCTGAAAATCAGCAACGAGCGGACAATAAAGCAAAGATTGCTCAATGCCAACTGACCAAATGCACTGAAAAGCAGATACAAACCTCACAAGCACAGACTGAACAACAGTTAAAACGAACTGAAAAATACGAGTCTCACAAGCGCGAATCGTCTCTCACCGAGATAAACACGAGATTAGCAGAAGGAGCCCAAAGGGTGTCGTACGGGCTATTGAACTTCCGTTTTATAGTCTCGTCAGACTTGGTGTACGTCACCGCGTACTAGGCTGTCGGACTTTTGTGTGATCGTAGGTAGGCAAGTCCGTTCGTTAGAAAGTCCACCACAAGTCTGCCAAAAGTCCATCGAAAGTCTGTCAGACGGGCCGTCAGACTTTTGTAGCCGAAAAGTCCGACTGTGTGTACGCCCCATAAGAGTTGTTTTTTAGTGTGACATGCAGAAAAGAAGAAACTGACCACACATGGGTACAACTGAAGGATACAAGTCTATATACATGTAGCCAGTGCTGGGACAAGGTCATCCGGAAGATGTCAAACTGCACCCCCCCCCATCCCCCATAAGGAAAGAGTCAGTGTCATTTCAAAACAGGAAAATATTACTTAAAACAATACAAATTAAATTAGGTTTAATTCGATAGAATCAGAGTTCACTCACACATTTTAAATACCGTATTTATTGGCATATAACACACACCCCAAGTTTAGGAGGGAAGTTTAAGGAAAAAACTTTTAGGAGGGAAGTTTAAGGAAAAAAGCTTACATCTTCAATGCCCATAAATGCAGCCTTGCACAGTGTCCATCTGCAGCTTTCCCCAGTGTCCATCTGCAGCCTTCCCCAGTGTCCATCTGCAGCCTTCCCTAGTGTCCATCTGCAGCCTTCCCTAGTGTTCATCTGCAGCTTTCCCTAGTGTCTATCTGCAGCCTTGCCCAAAATGCAGCACGATGGATTTTTAAATTTAGCGCCACTGAGATACACAGAGCCGGATGTGCTGTGTATTCGGATCCTCTCGGCTCCTCCCCGCTGTCTCTGAGGGCAAGAGGAGCGCCACCGACATAGGCCGAGCCGAGTGTACTGTCTGTGTACTTGGCTACTCGGCTCCGCTCGGAGTCAGGCCCCGTCCTGCCCCTTGGTCCGGCTCCTTTGATGGACACAACACCGGTCCAATGGCAGAACGTAAAGGCTAGGAGGCAGCACTGGGTGTGACTGAGAGCAGAGCCGAGCCTAGCCAAGTACACTCAGTTCAGCTCGGTCTATGTCTACGGCGCTCCTCTTGCCTCCTCTTGTCTCTCGGCGCTCCTCTTACTCGGAAGTGCCTGTCGGGCAGAGATCACTCCATGGCTCCGCCTGACAGAGAAGGGAAGACCAGGTCCTATTCTTGTGCCGGGTGCAGGAGCGCATTCGGCACATCCTTGCAGGCAGCTGTGCAGGGTTGTAGCGCAGCCGGTTGGCGGTAATCACAGTATGCCCAAAACATTTTTAGCAGCACACTGCCAGCACTGCACTCCCCTTCCCATGGTAATTTGTTCCACACAGGGCACCCGCCCCTTCCGCCCCCCCCTTGTACCGGTCCTGCATGTAGCGCTGCCCTCTTGAGGGTTGCAAGATAAATCAATACCCCCCTGGTTGCCCTAACCCTGTGAGTCCTCTGGCACTCTGGGTTCATACATTTCCCCTTTCCCTTCAAATGACAGCAAGAACAAGGAAATACACTAAAATAGTTTAAATCAGCAAAATTTACTTAATTAACTAGATAATAAAGATGGGTGAACAGTTTGGCCCGAGCATGCGTTCGGGCCGAACAATGGCTGTTCGGAAGTCCTCCAAACAACCGAATTATAGGATCGTTCGACCGTTTGTTCGTCCCGAACGACCACAAAGCACTGCGCCACTGCACAGTGCATTGAAAAGCCCTGATTGGCTGAAGCAATGAAAGCTTTGCCCAATCAGGGCACAGAGCACTGTCTGAGCCATGATTGGATGCTGTCATTATGACTGTATCTGATCATGGCTCATTGCTCCTAATCCCACCCCACACTATAAAAGTATTCTTTCCATAGAGGCCATTTGTAGTGTGATAGTGGCATGGAGAGAAATAGAACAGGGCTCTGTTCAGTGCTATTAGTGTGCTATAGTGTTCTATTCTGATTCTATTGTCAGTGTAGAATATAGTTCTGTACGTTACAGCAAGTTTAACGCCATATAGGTCTGTGCGTTCCTGCAAGTTTAACGCTGTATATTTCATTGTGTTACTGCAAGTTTAAAGCCATATAGCTCTGTGCGTTACTGCAAGTTTAATGTCGTATATTTCATTGCATTACTGCACGTTTAAAGCCATATATTTCATTGCATTACTGCAAGTTTAACGCCAAATAGTTCTGTGTGGTACTGCAAGTTTAATGCCATATATTTCATTGCGTTACTGCAAGTTTAACGCCATATACTGTAGTTCTGTGCATTACTGCAAGTTTAACACTGTATAGTTCTGTGCATTATTGCAAGTTTAATGCAATATAGTTCTGTGCATTACTGCAAGTTTAACGCTGTATATTTCATTGTGTTACTGCAAGTTTAACACCATATATTACATTGTATTACTGCAAATTTTATGCTGTATATTTCATTGCGTTACTGCAAGTTTAATGCCATATATTTCATTACGTTACTGCAAGTTTAACACCATTTAGTTCTGTGCGTTACTGCAAGTTTAACTCCGTATAGTTCTGTGTGTTACTGCAAGTTTAACGCCATATAGTTCTGTGCATTACTGCAAGTTTAATGCTATATAGTTCTGTGCGTTACTGCAAGTTTAACGCTATATATTTCATTGCATTACTGTAAGTTTAACGCCGTATATTATTATTATTATTATTATACAGTATTTATATAGCGCCAACAGTTTACGTAGCACTTTACAACTTGAGGGTAGACAGTACAAATACAATACAATTTGATACAGTAGGAATCAGAGGGCCCTGCTCCTTAGAGCTTACAATCTAAGAGGGAAGGTCAAGAGATACAAGAGGTAATAACTGTGGGTGATGTGCTGATTGAGAAGATAAATGTACAGTTGTTAGGTGGGGGCCAGATAGGCTTCCCTGAAGAGATGAGTTTTCAGGGATCGTCTGAAAGTGGATAAAAGTAGGAGAAAATCGGATGGATTGGGGTAGAGCATTCCAGAGGATGGGGGAGGCTCTGGAGAAATCCTGAAGGCGAGCATGGGATGAGGTGACAAGGGAGTTTGAGAGCAGGAGGTCTTGGGAGGAGCGAAGAGAACGATTAGGTTGGTATTTTGTGACTAGGTTAGAGATGTAGCTAGGGGCCAGGTTGTGGATGGCTTTATAAGTTATAGTTAGTATCTTGAATTTAATTCGGTGACTGAGTGGCAGCCAATGGAGGGATTGGCAGAGGGGTGTAGCAGACGCTGAGCGGTTTGTGTGGTGGATGAGCCTGGCCGCAGCGTTCATGATGGACTGAAGTGGGGATAGCCTATTTAGAGGTAAACCAATGAGGAGGGAGTTGCAGTAGTCAAGGCGGGAGATGACCAGGGAGTGGATTAGAAGCTTTGTGGTGTCATTGGTTAGGAAGGGGCGTATCTTGGAGATATTGCGAAGACAGAGGCGGCAAGCTTTGGATAGTGATAGAATGTGGGGTCGAAAGGTTAGTTCAGAGTCCAGGATTACACCTAGGACCTTGGCGTGGGGAGATGGATTGATAGTTGAGCCGTTGATCTTGACAGGGAGATCAGGGGAAGTGGCACCTGAGGGAGGAAATATCATGAGCTCGGTTTTGGATAGGTTGAGTTTGAGAAAGTGATGTGACATCCAGGCTGATATGTCTGCTAGTAAGTTGGTAATGCGTGAGGAGACAGATGGAGAGATCTGGGGGGTGGAGAGATAGATTTGGGTGTCATCAGCGTAGAGATGATATTTAAAGCCGTGGGAGGCAATCAACTGACCCAAGGAGGTGGTGTAGATTGAGAAAAGGAGAGGTCCGAGAACAGAACCTTGGGGGACCCCAACGGAAAAAGGAAGAGGAGAGGAGGAAGTAGAGTTGTAAGTGACACTGAAGGAGCGGTGGGATAGGTAGGATGAGAACCAGCGAAGAGTACAGTCACGGAGACCAAAGGAGTGGAGTTTTTTGAGGAGGAGGGGGTGGTCCACTGTGTCAAAGGCAGCAGAGAGATCCAGGAGAAGTAGTACAGAATAGTGTCCATTGGCTTTAGCCATTAGTAGGTCATTTGAGAGTTTAAGGAGAGCAGTTTCCGTGGAGTGTTGAGGGCGAAAACCGGACTGAAGGGGATCAAGAAGTTTATTCATGGTCAGATGGTCGCTTAGTCGGTTGTAGACCAGTCTTTCAAGAAGTTTGGAGGAGAAGGAGAGTAAGGAGATGGGACGTAAGTTGTTGAGATTGGTGGGATCCAGTAAGGGCTTTTTTAGTATGGGGGTGACTAGCGCATGTTTTAGAGAGTTTGGGAAGATGCCACAAGAGAGGGAGAGGTTGAAAATGTGAGTTAGAGAGCGTAGAATCGAGTCAGAGGGTGAGCGTAGCATTTGCGAGGGAACAGGATCCAGGGGGCAAGTGGTTAGATGAGTGCTAGATAAAAGTTTAGCAACCTCAGTAGTAGTAGCAGGGTTGAATGAGGGAAGTAATGATTGTATCTGTGGACATGGGGTGTTGCATGGGGGAGGTTTTTGCGCATTGGCGATCTCCTCATGAATTGTATCAATCTTAGTTTTGAAGTGATTGGCAATCTCCTGGGCAGTGAGTGAGTTGGTGGGTGGAGGCAGTGGAGGACAGAGTAGAGTGTTGAAGGTAGAGAAGAGTTGACGTGGACTGGATGAGAAGGTGTTGATGAGTGTGATAAAGTAGGTCTGTTTGGCAGTGTGAAGGCAGGAGTAGTATTTTAGGAGGGCAGATTTATATTGTGTGAAGTCTTCCTGGGTCTTAGTCTTATGCCACAGGCGCTCAAGAGCGCGGCTACGTTTTCTGAGACTTCTGGTGTCATCTGTTTGCCAGGGTTGTAGCAGTCGGGGCCTAATTCTGCGTGTAGTGAGGGGGGCCAGCTTGTCTAGGGAGGAAGACAGTGAGCTGTTGTAGATGAAAGTAGCTAGGTTGGGGCAGGACAGGGGGGAGATTTTGTCATAGAGGTGATCAGTAGCAGAGTAGAGAAGAGAAGGGTTGAGGTGGCGAAGGTTTCTGCGTGTAACTGTTAGGCGGTTGGAGGGAGAAGAGGTGGAAGACAAGGAGAGAGCAAAACTAATAAGGTGGTGATCAGAGAGTGGGAGTGGATTGTTGGAAAGGTTGCACGGAGTGCACAGATAGGAGAAGGCAAGGTCAAGGGTGTTGCCATTGGAGTGGGTAGGAGCCTGTATCCATTGCTTCAGGTCAAGCTATGAGGTTAGACTGAGAAGTTTAGAAGTAATAGTAGTGTTAGTGTTGACAGGGATGTTGAAGTCCCCAAGAATAATTGTGGGGATTTCAGAAGAGAGAAAGTAGGGTAGCCAGGCAGAGAAGTCATCAAGAAAGGCTGATACCGGTCCAGGGGGCCGGTAGATGACAGCAATTCTTAGAGAAATGGGAGAGAAAAGACGAATGCAGTGTGCCTCAAAAGAGGAGAGTGTCAGAGAGGGAGGTGGGTGAAGAACCTGATAGGTGCTGCATGGGGCTAGAAGGATTCCCACTCCACCTCCCTTCCGTCCACTTGGTCTGGGGGAGTGAGTCCAGAGAAGGCCCCCATGGGAGAGGGAAGCAGGAGAAATAGTATCCGATTCATGAAGCCAGGTTTCAGTAATGGCAAGTAGGTTAAAGGAATTTGTGATGAAGAGGTCGTGGAGGGCGGTGAGTTTGTTGCAGACAGAACGTGCATTCCACAGGGCACAGGAAAAGGGGGGGCTGGTTTTGGAAAGAGGAATAGAGACCAAGTTCTGTGGGTTGCGGCTCCTGCCAGAGGGTGTAGGGGGATGGGAGCGTTGGGCAAAGACAGATGATGGTGGCCCAGGGTTTGGGGATATGTCACCAGAGATTAGGAGAAGCAGGAGGGTGAGGGAGGTAATGTGGAACTGTGATTTATGTGAAGGGGCATGTTTTAGAGTACTGGAGGTTTTATCAGTGTATGGATGTAGAATGAGCGAGAGTTGGTAAGAGCAGTAGTAGGGGGAAGACAGAAGGCAGGGTGATATGTATAAGCAGGCGGGTGGAGAGGGGGGGTGAAGGTAAGAGAGTTTGAGGAGAGAGGAGAGGAGTGTCAGAAGCAGTGGTAGAGAGTGCATGTTACAGAGTGGAAGGAGAGCTTAATAGAGAGACAGGGTCACCTGCAGTCTGTTAGCTGCTTTCTAGTGCAGATTGCTGTATTCGTTTGCTTCGTGCAATCGCTGAAGTGCAGAGAATGAAGTGCATATCACTTGTAGAAAGAATCACTTAGAGATAGAAGCCTTAAGGCTAGAAGTCCCATGCAATGTGCTCCCCCGAGCAATGATGCAATATTTCATTGCATTACTGTAAATTTAACGCCATATAGTTCTGTGTGTTGAACACAGCGTCAGCCACTTGCTCCTTGACAATGCACAGCCATTACTTGATTCAGATGTTGGTTCTGATTCTGAGAATGAGGAAGGTAGGAACATGAGCCTACAGAGAGGGGAGAACACTGGTACACAAATTGTCTCCAGTGGTAATGAGGATGGGGGAGATGATGATGATGAGGTCACTGACTCGATTTGGGTGCTGGATAGAGCAGAGGAGGAAAGTGAGGGTGAGGCACAACCCCAATGAGGCAGCCATCATGGAAGAGTAGAGAGCAGCCACCCTATTCCATCACATTGTGGAGCTGTTACCTCCCGGCCCACTTCCCACAGCTCAGCTGTCTGGGCCTTTTATTGTACATGTGCAGCTGATCACACTGTTGCATATTTTCAAACTTTGTCTCAAGTGCATCAAGCGCTTGAGACAAAGCACCAAAACACCAACCTCTCACCACTCAGCCCATTGGCAAGAGCACCTAAAAGCCACACAAAAGGGGCACAAATCTGTCCCTCCTCCTTACTCACCTTAGTCTGTCCCTGCTATACCTCATGACCTCTCAGCAGCCTACACTGATAGGTAGGGATGAGCCAAACACCCCCGGTTCACACCAGAACCTGCGAACGGACCGAAAGTTTGCGCAAACATTAGAATCCCATTAAAGTCTATGGGACTTGAACGTTCAAAATCAAAACCTATGTTTAGAGGGCAGGGACAGTTAACCCTTAGCACCACATCCCTATTAGATAGAAGAGAAAAAGAAGGGGGTTGGGGTAAGATTACCCCTGGGACTTTTAAGGTGCTTATTAATATTAAATTGGATCAATGCAGTAGATCAAAAAATAAAAAATAATAATGTATGCAAAATGCCAAACTGTCTAAAATTTTTTAACTTTTAATTCAAAATCTTTAATAGTTACATGTATCACCAAGACATCTAAAAACATACAAAATTTCTTTCAATCTGAGTCAAATAATGAATGAGATGTTTAAATAAACCACTTTATGGATACCACTCTCAACATGTTTCGCTCAACTCATGAGCTTCATCAGGAGTTTTTGGTACAAGTGTGGCATACTATAGATAAAAGAAAGAAAAAAGAAGAATATACAAATCAGATAATTCAAGGACGTTTAGAGATAACATTTCAAAAAGAAAAGAAAAAATTCTTTCCATGACAATAATAATGAAAAAACAAAAAAACAAAAATTGATTGCATACAAGAAAAAATGAATATTCTTACATAAATGAATGAATATAAATGAAAAACAAATATCTCAGATTATGAAATCCAAAATTAAACAATCTAAATAATTTAGACAAATAATTGTGATCATTGTATTATATGTGTTTGGACAATGACTTCTATGTCCACAATTAATAAGAGAAACATATCAATATACATATAAAAAAGAATTGAATCATCAAGAGTGGGATTTGCTTACCAAGCCCAATTCAATTTGGAGAAAAATAGTAGACAAACAAAATCGTAGGTATAAACAGGGTCTAGTGGTTCAAATTCACAGGTAAATTGGATGCGTCTCACCCGCCTAAGACCTCCCAAACCAAATTGGTCCACAGAGGGGCCAAAGTGTAAAATAAGATAGCAGAAAGCTAAATAATTGAAAAGGAAAAAAGATTATTAGCAAGTTATTTCTGAGTTGTTTATGAGGAAATGAAGGGGCAATTGCCATAAAGGATAAAGGGTTAAATTTATCTTTGGGTTGAATCAAGGAGTAATTGTTCAGGGCTGATATAGCCTTATAAACAAGAATCAAAGAAGAGCTATGCTCAAGTATCCCCACTGGGTGGCACTCCACATTAGCAATCCTTATGTGTCAGACAAGGAGATCCATGGTTCAGACAGCCCCAATAAGCTATAAAAGATGATAATAGAAACACTAGTGTAAAGAACCTTTCTAAATGCACTAATTGAATCACCAGCAGTAAGTAAACCTGAACTGGTGAGTGAGTTTGGTTACCTGAATGATGAGGTGGATGTGTATGGAGGGGGAGAAAGGCATACACCTCCCCTTGCAGCCTCAGAGCCACTGTCAGAAGATAGGGGCCATAGAGCCGCACTATATATGCCCCTCCACCCTGGCGGCGTCTGACGTCACCGCCGGGATGTGGACGTGGGGTGAGGTCCTCCCATAGGTCCATGTGGCCAATGGCAGGCAAGGGGGCGAAGCCGGATTTCATCCCCGCTCAGCCCGCCAAACGTAGGCATGTTGGTTCTCCGACGCTCTCAGTGCTGACGGAGCTCCCAGGCGCATGCGCCGATCACGGGCGAGCTCCGCTCGAGCCCGCCCATCACGTAGGGGCATGGAGATAAGGCATATAGCGTGAACAACAAGAACGAACGCGCATGTGCCGGTCTTCACCTACCAAAGGCCGAATAGGCAGTGCTACAAATAGGGAGCCCGTGTCAGCCATCTTGATTAAGGGAAAAAAATAGGGAAAGAAAAAAATCAGCAATTTAATGAAGTATATTAGGCAAAGTCCTAAAGCTTAATAAAATAATTTAGTATGTAGAATTCATGATAGGGAAATGCTGACTTTTGTTGATTTAAGTTGCTAGTTTGGCCAGAAACCCAAACCATGCACCTTAGGGGAGGTCTGATACCTCTAGGGCCCCCAGGGGTGGGTAATTGATTACTCACTCCACTCCCTAAGTGCCCGTGGCGTCCGTGTGGGCCAAAAAAGAAGGAAAGAAGAGGGCCTCATTCAGCGGGAGAGATAACCGTAGTCCAATAATTCAATCATAACTGGATTTTTTGAAAAAAAAAAGGGGGGACATTCGATTACCAAATGTACACGGGCTTGGGAAGAAATACCACTGTATATGATGACAACCAGGAAAAAACCACACAAATATAAACACAGCATAAAGAAACAAAAAATAATAAAAAAATTTCAAAAAGTGTATATTAAAATTGTGTATCATGGAATCTTAACAAGCCTGGGTAGAAAAACAAAAACCAATATATCTGGTGGATTGACACTCTAAAGGAATGGTTTGAAACTAAACGCATCATTAAGGCCTGGAGGTTTCAAAGCTGACAAGGTGTGTATCCACCGGGTCTCACGTTGCAAGAGTATCTTGTCGTAATCCCCCCACGATCCCCTGGGGGGACATGTTCCAAAGCATAAAAATGCATTTTGTTGCTGTCGAAGTTATGGTGTAGACCCATGTGTCGACTGATTGGCGTCTCCATTTTTTTCTTCAGAATCAGAGATACATGGTCTCTGATCCTACAGAAGAAGGGGCGTTTGGTTTTGCCCACATAAAACCCTTGGCACTCACAGATCATAATGTATACAATCCCAATGGATTGACATGTAACGGAGAACCCTGGTTTAAAGTAACGGCCATTGGGGAGTGTAATGCCTCTCGCAGAATGAATAAATCTGCAAAACTGACATTTATGGCAGGGTCTACATCCCTTACTAGATTCTGTCACTGGTTGTATACAAGTGTCATAATGACTATGTACCAACGTATCCCTCAACGATCTAGACCGCCTGAATGTGATCTCCGGGTAAGATTTTAAATGCTTGGATACTTTCTCATCCCCCATTAAGTGATACCAGTACTTTTGGATGATATCACGTACTTGTTTTTGTTGGCCAGAGAATCTGGTAATTAATCTGACACTTGAATCTACCTTACTAGGTCTCACTTGGTGTATGAGTAGGGATCTTTTTTGGTTCTTGGCTTTTGAGTAAGCCTTCTTCAAGCATTTTTTACTATAGCCTCGTTGGCGTAAACGAGACTGTAGCAATTTTGCTTGATATTCAAAATCTGATTCAGTACTGCAATTGCGCCTTATTCTAAGATATTGCCCATACGGTAGATTGTTTATGAGGGGGGCGGGGTGTGAGCTGGTGGCATGTAGTACTGAATTCCCAGCCGATGGCTTTCGGTATAGGGTAGTTCCAATATTTCCTTCCTCATCCACTAGTACTTGAACATCTAGAAAGGTCAACTGATGTTGGCTCATTTCAAACGTAAATTTCAAATTATATTTGTTGACTTTCAGGCTTTCAAGGAAGGAAAGAAGGCTAGGTTTACTACCATGCCAAATAAAGAAAATGTCGTCGATGAATCGTTTCCATACTAAAATGTGCTCAAAAGACGCCTGCATATCTTCTCTATAAAATAACTCACGCTCCCATCCCCCCAGATACAGGTTGGCATAGGCTGGGGCACATTTCGTCCCCATAGCCACTCCCTGTATCTGGAGGTAATGGGAGCCCCCCGAACAAAAAAACGTTATTGGACAAGATGAAGAAAAGGAGATCCAAGATGAATCGATTATAATCCACCGAGGCGTCTGGATCTTCGGATAAGAAGCCCCCCCACAATCTCCACCCCCAAATCATGAGGGATGGAGTTGTAGAGGGCTTCCACATCCAGGGCCACCAACCAAGAGTCAGGGGGTATGGAGACGCCATCTAGTACACGGAGGAGATCCCCGTGTCCTGAAGATAGGAAGTAAGGCCTTCCACATGGGGCCTTAAAAAATCATCCACCAGTTTACTTGCCTTCTCAGTGAGGGATCCATTACCCGATACAATAGGTCTGCCCGGAGGTTTTTTCAGGTCTTTGTGTATTTTTGGAAGTGCGTACAGAGTAGGGGTTTGGGGCGCACTTACATTAAGGAATTCCCAAGTATTTTTTGTTATTAGACCTTTGTGATACGCTGTACCTATAAGATACTTGTATCTGGTGGTTATTAAGGCAAGATAACTGGAGGAGACTCTTCGATACCATTGGCTGTTTTTAACTATGGCCAATACCATGGCTTCATAGTGGTTTTTGTCCATAATGACCAAGTTGCCTCCTTTATCAGAGGGTTTGATCACAATGTCTTTGTTGTTTTGTAACAGTTTGAGGGCCTCTAGTTGGGAGGTAGTTAAGTTTGATCTAGATATATCCTTCCATTTTGTTTGGGTGATCTCATTAGTAACCTGTTTGGTAAACGCCCAAACACTGGGGTTCCCTTGAAGGGTCGGGAAGGTACGAGATTTTGGCTTGTATTCCTTCGGTTTGGACAGGGGACAAGGAAAAGAAATAGGAGCGAGGGATGGAGGTAGGGGAGGAGGGGGGTCCGCATCGGCTAGAAGAGAGTCTGCCTCCAACAAGTCACTCTCCTCCAGGCCTCCCTCCTCCCATAGCTCCATCAACTCCTCCAATGCTTTTATATCTGCAATGGTCATATCACGCCATGCAGGATCCTTCAGAGACTGATCATTCAGAGACAGAGCCGGTTTGTCGTATATTATTTTAAACATCAGCCTTCTAGAAAAAAGGTTGATATCTTTGATCAATTCAAATTGGTCGACCCTTTGTGTGGGGCAAAAGGTCAAACCAAGTTTGAGAATTGATACTTGTTCAGCTGAGAGGGTGTAGGAGGATAAATTTATCACTTCGAAGTTGTTCTCGGCCCTTTCGGATTCGATGCCTCTAGGGTCGCCGCTCTTTTCGAGTCCGTCACTGGTTGGGAAAATATGGGTGCTGGACGAAAATCCGATTGCACAGGTACAGAATTAGTGTTACTTACTTGTGCCTTGGGGGACAAGGATAAAGAAGAAGTATTAGCAGAAAGGGTGCTCATATGTGTTTCCGGGTGACTCGGTGCGTGAGCGGACGAATTTCTAGCCAAATTGGCTCGTGTAACCATGGGGGGTTTTACGTGTGGAGTGCGCCTTGTAGTGCCCGTACTATTGTGGTCCTTAACGCCTTTTGTTGTCTCCTGATTGTTGGTGCTTCTAGTATCCTGTGCCTGAGAAGAAGAAGCAGAAGAAATGGATGAATCTGATTCATTGGGTTCACCACTTTGTTGTTTAAAATTGCGTGTTTGATAACTACGTTTCTTAGCTTTATTGTTTCTTTGACCCCAATGGTAAGCTTGATTGTTGTCATAGGCCAATTTGTCCCTTACAAATTTTTTCTCTTTAGTTTTAAGGATTTCAGTGACATACCCCTCTAAGTCTGTTTTTAGGGTGCCCTCTCGCGTGGAGAAAAGATCATTGGTGGTAATGGCTTGATTATCACCATACAGTTTTTCAATCTCTCTGTCCACCGAACTAAGTTCATTGGAGTACTCTCTACAGAGAAGCTCCATCATTTTGAAAGAACAGGACTGTAAATTATCTTCCCATTCTTTACGGAAGTCTATATCTAAATGAGCACTGGAGGGAAAGATCTGAATTCTAAGCCCCCATGGGACTATAGTTCCATCTTCCCATTCTTTACGGAAGTCTATATCTAAATGAGCACTGGAGGGAAAGATCTGAATTCTAAGCCCCCATGGGACTATAGTGCTCATTTAGATATAGACTTCCGTAAAGAATGGGAAGATAATTTACAGTCCTGTTCTTTCAAAATGATGGAGCTTCTCTGTAGAGAGTACTCCAATGAACTTAGTTCGGTGGACAGAGAGATTGAAAAACTGTATGGTGATAATCAAGCCATTACCACCAATGATCTTTTCTCCACGCGAGAGGGTACCCTAAAAACAGACTTAGAGGGGTATGTCACTGAAATCCTTAAAACTAAAGAGAAAAAATTTGTAAGGGACAAATTGGCCTATGACAACAATCAAGCTTACCATTGGGGTCAAAGAAACAATAAAGCTAAGAAACGTAGTTATCAAACACGCAATTTTAAACAACAAAGTGGTGAACCCAATGAATCAGATTCATCCATTTCTTCTGCTTCTTCTTCTCAGGCACAGGATACTAGAAGCACCAACAATCAGGAGACAACAAAAGGCGTTAAGGACCACAATAGTACGGGCACTACAAGGCGCACTCCACACGTAAAACCCCCCATGGTTACACGAGCCAATTTGGCTAGAAATTCGTCCGCTCACGCACCGAGTCACCCGGAAACACATATGAGCACCCTTTCTGCTAATACTTCTTCTTTATCCTTGTCCCCCAAGGCACAAGTAAGTAACACTAATTCTGTACCTGTGCAATCGGATTTTCGTCCAGCACCCATATTTTCCCAACCAGTGACGGACTCGAAAAGAGCGGCGACCCTAGAGGCATCGAATCCGAAAGGGCCGAGAACAACTTCGAAGTGATAAATTTATCCTCCTACACCCTCTCAGCTGAACAAGTATCAATTCTCAAACTTGGTTTGACCTTTTGCCCCACACAAAGGGTCGACCAATTTGAATTGATCAAAGATATCAACCTTTTTTCTAGAAGGCTGATGTTTAAAATAATATACGACAAACCGGCTCTGTCTCTGAATGATCAGTCTCTGAAGGATCCTGCATGGCGTGATATGACCATTGCAGATATAAAAGCATTGGAGGAGTTGATGGAGCTATGGGAGGAGGGAGGCCTGGAGGAGAGTGACTTGTTGGAGGCAGACTCTCTTCTAGCCGATGCGGACCCCCCTCCTCCCCTACCTCCATCCCTCGCTCCTATTTCTTTTCCTTGTCCCCTGTCCAAACCGAAGGAATACAAGCCAAAATCTCGTACCTTCCCGACCCTTCAAGGGAACCCCAGTGTTTGGGCGTTTACCAAACAGGTTACTAATGAGATCACCCAAACAAAATGGAAGGATATATCTAGATCAAACTTAACTACCTCCCAACTAGAGGCCCTCAAACTGTTACAAAACAACAAAGACATTGTGATCAAACCCTCTGATAAAGGAGGCAACTTGGTCATTATGGACAAAAACCACTATGAAGCCATGGTATTGGCCATAGTTAAAAACAGCCAATGGTATCGAAGAGTCTCCTCCAGTTATCTTGCCTTAATAACCACCAGATACAAGTATCTTATAGGTACAGCGTATCACAAAGGTCTAATAACAAAAAATACTTGGGAATTCCTTAATGTAAGTGCGCCCCGAACCCCTACTCTGTACGCACTTCCAAAAATACACAAAGACCTGAAAAAACCTCCGGGCAGACCTATTGTATCGGGTAATGGATCCCTCACTGAGAAGGCAAGTAAACTGGTGGATGATTTTTTAAGGCCCCATGTGGAAGGCCTTACTTCCTATCTTCAGGACACGGGGGATCTCCTCCGTGTACTAGATGGCGTCTCCATACCCCCTGACTCTTGGTTGGTGGCCCTGGATGTGGAAGCCCTCTACAACTCCATCCCTCATGATTTGGGGGTGGAGATTGTGGGGGGCTTCTTATCCGAAGATCCAGACGCCTCGGTGGATTATAATCGATTCATCTTGGATCTCCTTTTCTTCATCTTGTCCAATAACGTTTTTTTGTTCGGGGGCTCCCATTACCTCCAGATACAGGGAGTGGCTATGGGGACGAAATGTGCCCCAGCCTATGCCAACCTGTATCTGGGGGGATGGGAGCGTGAGTTATTTTATAGAGAAGATATGCAGGCGTCTTTTGAGCACATTTTAGTATGGAAACGATTCATCGACGACATTTTCTTTATTTGGCATGGTAGTAAACCTAGCCTTCTTTCCTTCCTTGAAAGCCTGAAAGTCAACAAATATAATTTGAAATTTACGTTTGAAATGAGCCAACATCAGTTGACCTTTCTAGATGTTCAAGTACTAGTGGATGAGGAAGGAAATATTGGAACTACCCTATACCGAAAGCCATCGGCTGGGAATTCAGTACTACATGCCACCAGCTCACACCCCGCCCCCCTCATAAACAATCTACCGTATGGGCAATATCTTAGAATAAGGCGCAATTGCAGTACTGAATCAGATTTTGAATATCAAGCAAAATTGCTACAGTCTCGTTTACGCCAACGAGGCTATAGTAAAAAATGCTTGAAGAAGGCTTACTCAAAAGCCAAGAACCAAAAAAGATCCCTACTCATACACCAAGTGAGACCTAGTAAGGTAGATTCAAGTGTCAGATTAATTACCAGATTCTCTGGCCAACAAAAACAAGTACGTGATATCATCCAAAAGTACTGGTATCTCTTAATGGGGGATGAGAAAGTATCCAAGCATTTAAAATCTTACCCGGAGATCACATTCAGGCGGTCTAGATCGTTGAGGGATACGTTGGTACATAGTCATTATGACACTTGTATACAACCAGTGACAGAATCTAGTAAGGGATGTAGACCCTGCCATAAATGTCAGTTTTGCAGATTTATTCATTCTGCGAGAGGCATTACACTCCCCAATGGCCGTTACTTTAAACCAGGGTTCTCCGTTACATGTCAATCCATTGGGATTGTATACATTATGATCTGTGAGTGCCAAGGGTTTTATGTGGGCAAAACCAAACGCCCCTTCTTCTGTAGGATCAGAGACCATGTATCTCTGATTCTGAAGAAAAAAATGGAGACGCCAATCAGTCGACACATGGGTCTACACCATAACTTCGACACCAACAAAATGCATTTTTATGCTTTGGAACATGTCCCCCCAGGGGATCGTGGGGGGGATTACGACAAGATACTCTTGCAACGTGAGACCCGGTGGATACACACCTTGTCAGCTTTGAAACCTCCAGGCCTTAATGATGCGTTTAGTTTCAAACCATTCCTTTAGAGTGTCAATCCACCAGATATATTGGTTTTTGTTTTTCTACCCAGGCTTGTTAAGATTCCATGATACACAATTTTAATATACACTTTTTGAAATTTTTTTATTATTTTTTGTTTCTTTATGCTGTGTTTATATTTGTGTGGTTTTTTCCTGGTTGTCATCATATACAGTGGTATTTCTTCCCAAGCCCGTGTACATTTGGTAATCGAATGTCCCCCCTTTTTTTTTTCAAAAAATCCAGTTATGATTGAATTATTGGACTACGGTTATCTCCCCCGCTGAATGAGGCCTTCTTCTTTCCTTCTTTTTTGGCCCACACGGATGCCACGGGCACTTAGGGAGTGGAGTGAGTAATCAATCACCCACCCCTGGGGGCCCTAGAGGTATCAGACCTCCCCTAAGGTGCATGGTTTGGGTTTCTGGCCAAACTAGCAACTTAAATCAACAAAAGTCAGCATTTCCCTATCATGAATTCTACATACTAAATTATTTTATTAAGCTTTAGGACTTTGCCTAATATACTTCATTAAATTGCTGATTTTTTTCTTTCCCTATTTTTTTCCCTTAATCAAGATGGCTGACACGGGCTCCCTATTTGTAGCACTGCCTATTCGGCCTTTGGTAGGTGAAGACCGGCACATGCGCGTTCGTTCTTGTTGTTCACGCTATATGCCTTATCTCCATGCCCCTACGTGATGGGCGGGCTCGAGCGGAGCTCGCCCGTGATCGGCGCATGCGCCTGGGAGCTCCGTCAGCACTGAGAGCGTCGGAGAACCAACATGCCTACGTTTGGCGGGCTGAGCGGTGATGAAATCCGGCTTCGCCCCCTTGCCTGCCATTGGCCACATGGACCTATGGGAGGACCTCACCCCACGTCCGCATCCCGGCGGTGACGTCAGACGCCGCCGGGGTGGAGGGGCATATATAGTGCGGCTCTATGGCCCCTATCTTCTGACAGTGGCTCTGAGGCTGCAAGGGGAGGTGTATGCCTTTCTCCCCCTCCATACACATCCACCTCATCATTCAGGTAACCAAACTCACTCACCAGTTCAGGTTTACTTACTGCTGGTGATTCAATTAGTGCATTTAGAAAGGTTCTTTACACTAGTGTTTCTATTATCATCTTTTATAGCTTATTGGGGCTGTCTGAACCATGGATCTCCTTGTCTGACACATAAGGATTGCTAATGTGGAGTGCCACCCAGTGGGGATACTTGAGCATAGCTCTTCTTTGATTCTTGTTTATAAGGCTATATCAGCCCTGAACAATTACTCCTTGATTCAACCCAAAGGTAAATTTAACCCTTTATCCTTTATGGCAATTGCCCCTTCATTTCCTCATAAACAACTCAGAAATAACTTGCTAATAATCTTTTTTCCTTTTCAATTATTTAGCTTTCTGCTATCTTATTTTACACTTTGGCCCCTCTGTGGACCAATTTGGTTTGGGAGGTCTTAGGCGGGTGAGACGCATCCAATTTACCTGTGAATTTGAACCACTAGACCCTGTTTATACCTACGATTTTGTTTGTCTACTATTTTTCTCCAAATTGAATTGGGCTTGGTAAGCAAATCCCACTCTTGATGATTCAATTCTTTTTTATATGTATATTGATATGTTTCTCTTATTAATTGTGGACATAGAAGTCATTGTCCAAACACATATAATACAATGATCACAATTATTTGTCTAAATTATTTAGATTGTTTAATTTTGGATTTCATAATCTGAGATATTTGTTTTTCATTTATATTCATTCATTTATGTAAGAATATTCATTTTTTCTTGTATGCAATCAATTTTTGTTTTTTTGTTTTTTCATTATTATTGTCATGGAAAGAATTTTTTCTTTTCTTTTTGAAATGTTATCTCTAAACGTCCTTGAATTATCTGATTTGTATATTCTTCTTTTTTCTTTCTTTTATCTATAGTATGCCACACTTGTACCAAAAACTCCTGATGAAGCTCATGAGTTGAGCGAAACATGTTGAGAGTGGTATCCATAGAGTGGTTTATTTAAACATCTCATTCATTATTTGACTCAGATTGAAAGAAATTTTGTATGTTTTTAGATGTCTTGGTGATACATGTAACTATTAAAGATTTTGAATTAAAAGTTAAAAAATTTTAGACAGTTTGGCATTTTGCATACATTATTATTTTTTATTTTTTGATCTACTGCATTGATCCAATTTAATATTAATAAGCACCTTAAAAGTCCCAGGGGTAATCTTACCCCAACCCCCTTCTTTTTCTGTTCAAAATCAAAAGTGCTAATTTTAAAGGCTAATATGCAAGTTATTGTCCTAAAAAGGGTTTGTGGACCCGGGTTGCACCCTTTTATCAATGAAAAAAAAAGTTTTAAAAAACGGCCGTTTTTTCGGGAGCAGTGATTTTAATGATACTTTAAGTGAAAAAAAAGTGAAATATTACTTTAAATATCGTACCTGGGGGGTGTCTATAGTATGCTTGTAAAGTGGCGCGTGTTTCCCATGCTTAGAACAGTCCCTGCACAAAATGACATTTTTAAAGGAATAAAAGTCATTAAAACTGCTTGCGGCTTTAATGTAATATTGGGTCCCGGCAATATGGATGAAAATCAGTGAGACAAACGGCATGGGTATCCCCCACACCTGGTCCATTATCAGGCCCTTTGGGTCTTGTATGGCTATTAAGGGGAACCCCACACCCAAATTTAAAAAAGGAAAGGCGTGGAGCCCCCAGGCCCTATATACTCTGAACAGCAGTATACAGGCAGTGCAAACAAAAACTAAAATCAAGGAGGAAGAGGGTTGTCACTCAGCATAACAGGATAGTCACTCAGCATCAGCATAGGCAGTCTTGAAGGGATCTCACATTAAAAAAAAAATCAATCGGTTACATCAGCATCAGGTGCTTGGTAGCTGGTGATCCAAGACTGATTCATTTTTACGAAGGTCAGCCGATCGACAGATTCGGTGGACAGGCGCACCCTGTGATCGGTTACAAAGCCTCCAGCAGCACTGAATGTGCGTTCCGAAAGAACGCTGGATGCAGGAGAGGCCAGTAGCTCAATTGCATACTGTGCAAGCTTTGGCCAGTGATCCATCTTTAAGACCCAGTAACCCAGAGGATTTTCGGTGGGAAAGGTATCCAAGTCTGATCTTGCCCCTAGGTAATCCAGCACCATGTGAATCAGACGCTGGCGATGGTTGCTGGAACCGATCAGACCTTGGGGCTGCGGACTAAAAAATTGTCTAAATGCATCGGTCAGATGCTCCTTCTTTGACTGACCGAAGCCTCAGCAACACATTGTCCAGGAGGACCAGGAAATTGTAACCTCCCAGGCTCTGGAAACGCGTTGCACAAACCTTTCTGAAAGGCCTCCTGAAGATGTTTCATGCACTGCTCCCTCTGCGACGGCAAGATAAGGTCCGCAACCTTACCCTTGTAACGTGTATCAAGGAGGGTTGCCAGCCAGTAATCATCCCTTCCCTTGATACCATGAAAACGAAGATCCTTCCACAGGCTTTGCAGGATCAGGGAGGCCATGCAGCATAGGTTTGCTGAGGCATTTGGTTCAGAGTCCTCTGGGTCACTAAGGACGACATGATCCGCAGCCACCTCCTCCCAGCCACGTACAAGTCCATGGGTTTCTTCAGACTGTAAATGATCCCTTGAAGACTGCTGCTGATGCTGAGTGCCAGGCTCCACCTCCATGCTGACACAATCCTCCTCCTCCTCGTCCTCCTCCTCCTCTTCCTGTGTGATCGACAGGGACGCAGGAACACTGTCTGGATAAAGGGGGCCTTGAGAGGTGAGGAATGCCTCCTCTTCCTCCATCTGTTCTGCCTCAAGTGCCCTGTCCATTATTCCACGCAGCATGTGGTCCAACAGGTGAACAAGAGGGACAGTGTCACTGATGCATGCAATGCCACTGCTCACCATGCTTGTGGCCTTGTCAAATGGTGACAGGTCAATGCATGCATCCCTGATCATAGCCCACTGGTGTGGGGAAAAAAAAACAAGGTCCCCTGACCCTGTCCTATTGCCATAGTCACATAGGTACTCATTGATGGCCCTCTGCTGCATGTGCAGCCGCTGCAGCATGGCCAACGTTGAGTTCCACCTGGTGGGCATGTGACAGATTAGGCGGTTCTTGGGCAGGTTAAATTCCTTTTGGAGGTCAGCCAGCCGAGCACTGGCATTATATGACCTGCGGAAATGCAAACAGACTTTACTGGCCTGCCTCAGTACATCCTGTAAGCCCGGGTACCTGCCCAAGAACTGCACCACCAAGTTAAGGATGTGAGCCAAACAGGGCACATGGGTCAGTTGTCCCTGTCGGAGGGCAGAGAGGAGGTTGGTGCCATTGTCGCAAACCACCATACCTGGCTTAAACCTGCCCCTGCAGAGCTGACAGTATATCTGCCCCAGTGTGGCACCTGTCCCCCAAGCACACCAGCTCAAGCACCACATGGCATCTTTTTGCCTGCATGCTTGCGTAGCCCCTTGAACGCCTACGGAGCACCGCTGGTTCCGAGGACAAATCAGCACAGGAAGAGACCATGGAGGAAGAAGAAGAGGAGGTAGTGGAGGAGAGAGACGTGGCAGAATCACCACTAGCAGTACAACACTACTGCACCCTGTCCTGTATCCTTCCCAGCTGCTAGAAGAGTCACCCAGTGCACGGTGAAAGATAGGTAACGTCCCTGTCCATGCCTGCTGGACCATGAGTCAGCGGTAATATGCACCTTACTGCTGACCGCCCTGTCCAGTGAGGCCAATACATTGCCTTCCACATGCCAGTAGAGAGCTGGAATCGCCTTCCATGAGAAAAAGTGGCGTTTGGGTACCTGCCACTGAGGAACCGCACATTCCACAAACTCACGGAAAGGGGCAGATTCTACCAACTGAAAAGGCAGCAGTTGAAGTGCTAGCAATTTAGCCAAGCTAGCATTCAACCGCTGGGCATGTGGATGGCTGGGAGCTAACTTCTTTCGGTGTTGCAGCAGCTGGGGCAGGGTAATTTGCCTGGTACAATCTGACATTGGTGTACTGATAGCAGGATGCCCGCAAGTACTTGGCTGTGACACACCTAATTCTACGCCTTCATTCCTATCAATGCAGGTTTCAGAGAGGACTGAAGGTATAGTGGGGTTGGAGATCCCAGCTGATGAGGAGCAAGGAGAGGTCCTCTTTGTTCTTTGGTGTGGGTCTTTTAGGTACGCTTGCCAATGAACTGCATGGCAGGTCGACATATGTCTGGTCAAGTATGTGGTGCCCAAGCGGGTGATGTTTTGGCCACGTGAGATACGCTTGAGACATATGTTGCAAATAGCAGCGGTGGGATCTGATGCACTCGTCTCAAAAAAGGCCCACACCACAGAACTTTTGAATTAACGAGCAGAGACAGCAGCGCCCTGCACATGCGGTGCTCTGCGGTGTGATACAGTCGGTGTGCTGCCCTTAAGCTGGCCCCTGGAGGGCATCCTGCCTCGTTGGAGATGTGCCTTCTCCTCCTCCTCCTCTCTCCTATCAGGCACCCACGTGGAGTCAGTGACCTCATCATCCCCTCCCTCATCACTGGAGCAAACCTGGCAGTATGCTGCAGCTGGGGGAACATGAATGCCAGATTGCTGTCCTTCTTGGTGCACCCCCTCTCTCTGGCTCATGTTACTGCCTTCCTCTAGCTGGGTACCATCATTGGAGCCTTCAAAACGCTGGGCATCCTCCTGGAGCATGTACCCAACACTGTGGTCAAGCAGTTTAGGGGACTCTTCAGGAGGACATGGTGGGGCTAGGGAAGGAGTGACTGATGCCTTGAGCCAAGGGAAGAGGCCATGTTGGCAGGTGTTTTGCCAGACAAAGTACCCTGAGCCTAGGTGAGAGAGGATGAGGAGGATGAGGACGGCTTGGTCATCCACTCTACCAAGCCTTCGGCATGTTGCGGCTCAACACGGCCAGCTGCCGAAAAAAAGGACAAGCGTGTCCCACGGACACGTACTGATGAGGATGCACCGTCTCCACGACCAGCACTGTTGCCTCTAGACACAGAGCCTGCTTGCCCTCTTTTATTGGCTTGTGACTGTCTGCCTCTCATTGTTGGCCTTCCAGACATACTAATGACCTGCAGTGAGATGTAGCTGCACAAAGCTGGGATGTATATATATACTGATACTGCAACTAGCAGAATCAACTACCTGCTTGTAGTATTATTAGTATGAGAACACCAGCAATTGTCTTCAGGTAGCTTTAGGTGCACACTGTGCAGAGGACGCAGTACACTAACTGTAAATACTGCAGCTGCCTGCCTGTGGTACTAATAGGATCAGAAGAACACCACCAATTTTCTTCAGGTAGCTTTAGGAGCACACTGTGCAGAGGACACAGTACACTAACTGTAAATACTGCTGCTGCCTGCCTGTGGTATTAATAGGATCAGAACAAAAGCAATTGTCTTCAGGTAGCTTTAGGTGCACACTGTGCAGAGGACACAGTACACTAACTGTAAATACTGCAGCTGCCTGCCTGTGGTATTAATAGGATCAGAACAACAGCAATTGTCTTCAGGTAGCTTTAGGTGCACACTGTGCAGACGGCACAGTACACTAACTGTAAATACTGCAGCTGCATGCCTGTGGTATTAATAGGATCAGAACAAGAGCAATTATCTTCAGGTAGCTATAGGTGCACACTGTGCAGAGGACACAGTACACTAACTGTAAATACTGCAGCTTCCTGCCTGTGGTACTAATGGGATCAGAAGAACACCACGATTTTCCTCAGGTAGCTTTAGGTGCACACTGTGCAGAGGACACAGTACACTAACTGTAAATACTGCAGCTGCCTGCCTGTGGTACTAATGGGATCAGAAGAACACCACGATTTTCTTCAGGTAGCTTTAGGTGCACACTGTGCAGAGGACACAGTACACCAACTGTAAATACCGCAGCTGTCTGCCTGTGGTATTAATAGAATCAGAACAACGGCAATTGTCTTCAGGTAGCTTTAGGTGCACACTGTGCAGAGGACACAGTACACTAACCGTAAATACTGCAGCTGCCTGCTTGTGGTACTAATAGGATCAGAAGAACACCACCAATTTTCTTCAGGTAGCTTTAGGTGCACACTGTGCAGAGGACACAGTACACTAACTGTAAATACTGCAGCTGCCTGCCTGTGGTATTAATAGGATCAGAACAACAGCAATTGTCTTCAGGTAGCTTTAGGTGCACACTGTGCAGAGGATGCACTGCACTAACTGTAAATACTGCAGCTGCCTGTCTGTGATACTAATAGGATCAGAAGAACACCACCAATTTTCTTCAGGTAGCTTTAGGTGCACACTGTGCAGAGGACACAGTACACTAACTGTAAATACTGCAGTTGCCTGCCTGTGGTATTAATAGGATCAGAAAAGCAGCAATTGTCTTCAGGTAGCTTTAGGTGCACACTGTGCAGAGGACGCACTACACTAACTGTAAATACTGCAGCTGCCTGCCAGTGTTACTAATAGGATCAGAAGAACACCGCCAATTTTCTTCAGGTAGCTTTAGGTGCACACTGTGCAGAGGACACAGTACACTAACTGTAAATACTGTAGCAGCCTGTCTGTGGTACTAATAGGATCCGAAGAACACCAGCAATTTTCTTCAGGTAGCTGTAAATACTGTAAAAACACCTGCCTGCCTGTCAGTAGGAAGAGAATCACGGCTATGGAACACTCTACCGACCAACATCCGTATGGAAGAAAGCCATCAGGCCTTCAGGAAGAAACTCAAGACCTACCTCTTCTAACAAGCTGGACCCACAGGATGGACCAAGCGCCTTGAGGCGATTCAGTTCGCATTTGCAGTGCTATACAAGTCATTCATTCATTCATTCAGAATAACAGGAATGGATCTAGCTAAACTGAATACATATATACAACACCTAGGATGCATATATATACACAATACACTGTAAGTGCAGCTAACTAGCTTGCCTGCCTACTCTATCTAACCTAAATCAAATGACACTGTCTCTCTGTCTATCTCTCCACCGCCGCAACACACTACACAAGGCCGCCACGCGGGCGGCCTTATATAGTATGGGGCGTGTACTAAACCCCCTGAGCCATAATTGGCCAAAGCCACCCTGACTTTAGCCAATTACGGCTCTCTGTACATGCGGGTCATAGTGCATGCTTGGCCAATCATCAGCCAGCAATGCACCGCGATGCTGCAGTGAATTGTGGACCGTGAAGCGCCACTCGAATTTGGTGCGAACGTCCCATAACGTCCGAAATTTGACGAACGGTCAGACAGGCGATGTTTGAGTCGAACATGGGTTCAACTCGAACTAGAAGCTCATCCCTACTGACAGGCATGATGGTATAGCGCAGGGTGTTCCAGGTCCTAGCAACACATCTGCCAGTAGCACACCACCAGCTGTAAACTATAGCCAGACAATTTCTCTGCCCCATCCGGTGCTGTGGAAAAAAAAAATATAGTCCCTGTCAAACAGGTGTGGAAAAATTGTTCTTTGGATGTTAATTGTGCCCATGAAACCTACACCAAAAAACATTCTTCCAGATGAAATCAACACCCACAACACTAGGCCTGCAGAGTTTCCATAAACACTTAATCAGCGACATCGACATCAGGGGCTTCAAAGCTGCTGGTAATCCAGGACTGATTCATTTTGATAAAATTCAATTCAATTCAATTCAGATGGTCTAGGGAGTCTGTGGACAGACGCGTTCTATGATCAGTAACAAAACCTCTAGCAGCACTGAATGTCCATTCGGAAAGCACATTGGATACAGAGTAGCCCAGCAGCTCAATAGCATACTGGGCAAGTTCTGGCCAGTGGTCTATTCTCATGACCTAGTAAGTCAGTGGATCGTCGACTGGAAAGCTCTCCATCTCTGTTTTCGCCCCCTAGATAATCATCTACCATGTCATGAATCTAATAAAGAAATAGTGCGCTAAAATTAACTTCCTATTAGAATATGACAATTAACCCTATCATATAATAAATTCTGTGAATAAATCCAAGAATATTGTAAAACACATGCCTTTAGCAAATAACACAAATATAAATAAAATGTGAATACACCGTGTTATTTATATTTGTGTTATTTGCTAAAGGCATGTGTTTTACATATATTTATTATATGATAGGGTTAATTGTCATATTCTAATAGGAAGTTAATTTTAGCGCACTATTTCTTTATTAGATTAATTCATATTGTAGTGTCATCAGAACACTTTGTACATGGGTGCGGTTTAATTATTTGGATATTTCTTATTATTCACCGATATCCTATTTCTCTTGGGATTTTTTTGCACAATTGTGTTTGCATCATCTTTCAATTATTTTATTGCACATAATCTACCTCTACAAACACATTTCACATATTAGCGCTTTAGTACATTATACATTATAACATCCACCATGTCATGCAGACGCTGCCGATGGGATGTGGAAGCTGACAGCTCTGGGTGGCGAGGACTAAATAAATTCAGAAATGCATCACATAGGCGGCCGTCTTCTCCACCGCTCCTCTCTTAAACAACAGAAGCCTCAAAACTACGTTTTCCATGACACTGTAACCTACCAGAGTCGGGAAAAGTGTTAGATAAACTCCTCTTTAAGGTGTCCTCAACAGATTTCATCTACTGCACTCTCTGTGGGGACAGGATGAGCTCTGAGACTTTCCCCTTATAACGGTGGTCAAGGAGGGTTGCCAACCAATAGTGATCCTTTCTCTTTATGCCACGTATTCTTGGGTCCTTTTGCAGGCTTTGAAACATGAGGAAGCCCATGCACCGCAAATTTGCAGAGGCATGAGAAGCAGACTCCTCTGGGTCACTGAAGATTACAGTATCCGGAACTGCCTCCTCTCAGCCACGTACTACTCCCATGGGTTCTGGGAATGGAAAGCCATCTTGTACTATTTGACGTATGTCTTCCTCTGCTTCAATGCCTCAGAAACTGCCAGAAACTGTCAGAATCCTCCTCTCTCACCTATTGTGTGTTCTGTGACATAGGAACAATGGTGTCTGCATAAAGCGGGCCTTGAGAGGAAAGGAAGTCCTCCTCTTCGTCCCGCTGCTCTGCCTGCCTCGAGTGCTCTGTCCATAATGGGCACTCAAGGCTGCTCCAGAAGGAACACAACAGGGATTGTGTCACTAATGCATGCATTGTTATGGCTCACCATCCTTGTGGCCTCCTCAAATGGTGACAGTACAGTGCATGCGTCCTTTATGAGCAGCCATTGGCGTGGGAAAAAAAAACCGAGCTGGCCTGAGCATGTCGTTGTGCCATACTCACATAGGTATTTACTGACGGCCCTCTACTGCATGTGCAGCCGCTGCAGTATTGCCAAAGTCAAGTTCCACCAGGTGAGCATGTCACAAATCAGGCGGTTTATGCGCAGGTGGAATTCCCGCTGAATTTCAGCCAACCGAGCACTGGCTTTGTATGATCGCCTAAAATGGCTACGGACTCTTCCGGCCTGCTTTAGTAGAAGTTTGCGCCTATTAACACACACCACCATTCCTGGCTGCAGCTGGCCTGGCGTGAATCTCCTCTGGTCCCGTCCCCGCAGAGCTGCAAGAATCTCTGCTCCAGTGTGGTTCCTGTCCCCTAGACACACCATCTGAACCACTGCATAGCACCTTTTAGTCTGACTCATTGAATAGCCCTTTGAGCACTTAGGGGGTACTTGAGGTGCATAGGACAATTCGGCAGAGGAGGGCATGGAGGAGGAGGGGGTAGAGCTGACAGACCTCGCACCATCACCAGCTGTATGGAGACATAGGGGTACAACAAGCTGCAGCACTGAGCCCTGTCCTGCATCCTGCTGAGTTGCAAGCAGAGTTACCCAGTGTGCTGTGAACAAAATATATCATCCCTGCCCATGTTTGCTGGACCACCTGCCAGCGGTAACATGGACTTTGCAACTGACTGCCTTGCCCAAAGATGCCACAAAATTGCTTACCACGTGATGGTAGAGAGCTGGAATGGCCTTACGTGAAAAGAAATAGCGACTGGGAACCTGCCATTGTGGTACAGTACATTCTGCAAATTCACGGAAGGGGGCAGAATCCACCAGGCAGAAAGGCAGAAGTTGTAGAGCCAGCAGCTTTGATAAGATTGCATTTAGACGCTGGGCATGTAATGTCAAACAATTTTTCCTCACCTGTTTGACAGGTGCATAACATTACAATTTTTGACAGCAAGGCCAATTCTTGCTTTCATCAAGAGTACCTCTATAGGGTTATGTGTGAAGGCCCAAAGAACAATATTTCTGCACCCGTTACAGAAGTAGAAATCCAAAGTCTGTGGTAGAGACACCAGAGTTTATCCAAAAAAATCTCTAATTTTGTTTCCAGTGCACTACATTGTGGTCTCATCATACGGATCAGACTTGGCTGCCCAAGTCGTTGCTTACAAACTAAAGTAAGCTTGCAGGGAAAGTTTTATTTTTTGGGCTTTATAAATGCAATTATTGCTGCATCAGCTTCTATACACAGTACAGATGTGCCACTTTACAGGTGGGCTAAAGGGACCCCCAGGCACTATATTGAAAGGAATTTTTCATTTTTATACTTTCACTTTAAGCATCAATAAATCACTGCTTATTTAAAAATGATATTTTTTACAAACTTTTTTTCATTGATACGTGTCCCGGAGGGTACTTGGACCCCAATAACCATTGTATGCCCAATTAAAATGGGCACTTTTGATTTCACTTTTGATTTGATTTCACGTTCAGGTCCCATAGACTTAAATGGGGTTTGTTATTCGGTACCGAACTTTCCCGACGTTCGAAAGTTCTGGTGCAAACCGAACAGGCAGCCCATCGCTATTAAATAACAATCACCTATAGATTGAAACATTCATTAGAAAACACCATAATCTCTGTACTCAATGGTGTGCATATAATGCCTATGTGAACAGGCTACAGGAGAGCAGAGGAATGGTTCTTATAAGTGTCAGACCCCTCTCTACTGCTCCTTCACATGTAAATGCAGAACAGTAAATAACAAGTACAATTTTTAGCAAAGAGAACTATATTGCAATTCAACCTGCTCTTACAGAGACTGCTTGGTGAATTATAGCTCTATGAGCTTCAGTAAACCAAATCCCTAAGGTGGGGAGGGAGGTAAAAGTAGTCCTGTATTGCTGTGTGGCAATCCAGTTAATCTTCAGCTAGCTCTTTGATATTTAGTTGCATATAAGGAGACTTTGGATGATAAAGCAAGTAACATGAGCTCGATCAGTTGTAAATAAACAGCAAACAATCTTCCTATGTAAATTAAACTGCAACTGGCTTCACAGTGATCACTGACTTAAAGATGTTACTTTCTGTGGAACTACAAGCAACAGCAGAACAATGGAAAGCAAAGATGTCTGTATATAGTATCTATGATGTTTTAGTTTAGATCCTTGAAACTGAAGATGATAAGGGTGTAGGAGATAATGGTGTCTATATACAGTGTCTATCAGACTGGGCTATTGCCCGCTCATAACACTGGAACAGGAGATGATGATGGTTATGATGATGATGATCTCTCAGAAACGTGGCTCAAGGGATGACATCTGGCCTCCACCGCACCACCCAAGGCTCTCCTGAATCTGAAACCTCTGCAGGATGGATCGATTAAGAGCAGCCTCCAGGCTGCCGACGTACAGCTAAAAGGAGTTGTCCACAGGTGTCCCTCCAGATATCCGCTGGATAGTTCTGCTAGAGCAGGCCACCTCTCAACTACAGCTCACACTCTCACAGACTGCCTGCATGCAGATCCCCAAGAGAGCGCGCTAGGCCTCAATCCATCCCTCTCCATCCCTCTTATAGTCTCTCCCAATGGTCTGTTCTCCCCCATCAGCCAGCTGGTAGTTGTAGTTCCACATCAATCAGCTAGAGGGCGAATCCCATCCGTACGGACTGCATGTCCCAAGATGCTTTGCTCTGTCTTGTCACTGATTAAGAAGGTAACATGTCAGCATCACATTCAACACTAGAGGGAAGCAGCTCCCCCTGAACAAGCCACACGGTGTCTCCTGATTGCAGGATTGCTATTCTATAATCTAACTTCTGGCTACATCCTCCCCCCACTTAAAATCTTTGGTCTCCAAAAAGGCAGTGATATTTCAACTCTTGCTAGAAATAAAGGAGTTAGTCAACTCTAACCAGTATTCAAATTCAACTAATTCAACAATTATTGACATACATCTGGATTCTGCTGAAACAACTTGTACACATTTTCAGTTAACTCATAATCAGTTTTCTTGTACAAAGAGTTTTATTGAAAATATATATCAACAGAATAGTACAAAACAGTGATGGATACATCATGAATTAACAGGTATAAGACTGCCGGTGTCCGGCAGGTAGAACTGATGTTCAAGAATTTAAGCCTGGTCTCAGGCGGCTCAAGGCCGAGTCCAGGCGACATACTAAGGAGAGTCTTCATCTTGTGTTTACTAGCATATCGGTAAACTGCAAGCGCTGAATATTATGTTTGCAAACACTCATGAACATTTAAAGGGTGCATAGTGAGATGTTATTGTAATACGTAACATTGCATTTAAAAAAAAAAAAAAAAAAGAACCAGAAATAAAATCAGATTAAATTAAATAACTTCTAAGAAGATAACATACCTTTGTATGGAATAACTTTTTGTTACCTTAAATATCCAATCTCTGTAGAATTAAGCCCAAGGGCCTGAATGAGAAGAAGGAAAGAGAAATTGAAAGTGGGAGAAGAGGGGGGTGGGAAAGGAGAGGAGGACCCCGGGGTGGGGGGAACGGAGGCTCGTTATGAGGAAAGAAGCGTTAGGTCAAATCTTGATGGACGGTTATGGGTCACCCAGGGTTGCCATATCCTGAGGAACTTATCATGTGTGTCCAACAATATGGCCGTAAGTTTCTCATTTACCATGATATCACTCACACAATTTTTAACTGCTTCAAAGCTAAGGTTCGGAGTTTTCCAGGCCCTTGCTATGGTCAATTTAGTTGCGGTAAAAATATGTGCTGCTAATTGGCGTTCAGGACGAAGAAGTTCTGCAATCGGTTTCCATAAAAGGGCCTCAAAAGGGTCCCGCTTTATAGTGGTATTAAAAAGACTGCGTAGTAGTGCGTATACTCTGACCCATAATCTGCAAACCCTGGGGCAGGTCCACCAGATATGCGCCATCATGCCCTCCTGTGAGCACCCACGAAAACAGAGCGGGGAATAAGATGGGATGAAGCTTGCTAATCTAGCTGGGGTATAGTACCATCTATAAAAGACTTTGTAAGTGTTCTCCAAAAAGAGAACATTCTTATGCCCCGTACACACGGTCGGATTTTCCGATGGACAATGTCCGATCGGAGCGTGTTGTCGGAAATTCCGACCGTGTGTGGGCGCCATCGGACATTTTCCATCGGATTTTCCGACACACAAAGTTGGACAGCAGGAGATAAAATTTTCCGACAACAAAATCCGATCGCGTCAATTCCGACCGTGTGTGGCCTGTTCCGACGCACAAAGTGCCACGCATGCTCAGAAGAAATTCCGACACGGGACAGCTCGTTCTGGTAAACTTAGCGTTCGCAATGGATACAGCACTTTCGTCACGCTGCAATGTAAAAAATGGTTTAATACAGCGCACTCTCTTCTTCTTTATAATGTGACAAGAATATAGTAGTTTTGCTGCTCATATTCACACACACTTCTCACAAACTTTTATTTGTGTTTTTTTAGTGGGATTCCCTCAATATATTGTTATTAGTTGTCACATCTGACAGTTTTATATTTTTTATGTTTTTTTTTTTTTTGTTTTTAAGCCTTTTTTTTTCTTTAATGTTTGGATTTTTTCCAAGGCTGATCTTTGTTCAATGTTATTTTTATTTTTACTCCAGAATATTTTTGTGTGTGTTTTGTGTGGCAAGTTACCCCAACACCATTGATATCTTTTAATATTTAATCTCAAGGAGATTGTTTGTTGTTGGTGTCCCTTGTTCATTTCACATTGTATATTAGAAATGTACCTGAATCCTCACAAACAAACTGTCATTTTTGAAGTAAAACACATAGGAGAGTATAATTCAACAAAAATCCTTTATTAAGGGATCAGAACCAAACAAAGAGGAAGGCAACACTGGATCAACAGGAGAAATTAGCGAAGCCTGGGACCCCCACGGCAGACATCAATTCTTCAACATCAAAATTGGTGGCCTGAGGAGTCCATATGTAAGGGAGGGCAGTCTGGTCCGGGATTCGCAGAGATCCGGATAGCAGCAGATGACATCTGTGTCCCCAGGCTGTGGTACCACAAGAGGCTGCATTTTTTGGCTGACCAGACTGGACCCAGGGCAATCACTGTCTGGTCTTCCTTTCACACTTCCTTCCGGGCTGTGGCTGTGCAGTTGGAGATGTGGCAGGAGGAGGAGTAGGACCTGGAGGAGGAGGAGGACTGGGGGGACCTGGAGGAGGACTGGGAGGACCTGGAGGAGGACTGGGAGGACCTGGAGGAGAGGGAGGAGGAGGAGGAGGACCATCCCAAAGCTGTGTGTGAGGTGTCATTTGGCCCCTCATACCTTTCTCCAGAGCCTCTGATATGAGGGCCTGACACATGGCTTTTTGGCCCTCCTCCATCCTCTGCATTTTATATGCTATGAATGCAGCAAAGTTCTCCTGCATGGTGTGGGGTGCTCCCAGGACCTCTGTAGCCCTCCAAAAGAATCTGATAGCCGCCTCCTCTAGGGCACTCGTCCTACTGCCACTTTCTCTTTTCAGGGGGGGTGGAGGGACCTGCAGATCAGCCAGCCGGCTCGGCCCGGCCACCTCCTGGCTGAGACTTCCCTGTGTATGAAAAAGGGACATAGTTGTAATGTTTTGCATCATCAATCACAATCCTAAATTAGTACTCCAAACTAACATCTAGATAACATCATTGATTGGACAAGCAGAAATATTTAGAGGAATGCTATACCTGGCTCAATCTGGGCTCCTCCACATGCGGCCTGGAAGGCCCAGGTTGGGCGTCAGAAGCCTCAGCCAGGGGGGAAGGAAGCGTGGAAGGAAGACTGGAGAGGGATGGCCTGGGTTCAGTCTGGCCTGCCAGAAAGTGCAGCCTGTCGTAGTACAACATCCTGGGGACATAGATGTCATCTGCTGCTCCGGATCTCTGTGAATCCAGGACTTTCTTGCGCTCCCTCAGATATGTGCTCCTCAGGCCACCAATGAAAATCTTTAAATAAGTGATGTCTGCCGTGGGGATCACCTGCTTCACAATTTCACACAATTGCTCCAGTGCTGCCTTCCTCTTTGCTTGGTTCTTGAAATGGGGGTGGGTAATCTCCCACAGACAGGGCAGCTCACTTAGCATATCAATGAATAGTGACATGAAGTCAGTATCTCTCATTAAGATATCCATGTTCACTGCAAGACACAACACAAGACAAAGCCTAATGTCAGACAAAACTCTCCTAATCTTGTTACAATATAGGCCTCAATCTAGAAGCAGTATAGGCACAAGTTTGTCTCTTACCTTCGTTCTTACGATCGGCGCGTCCAATGCTCCTTCCTCCGCTCACAGATCGTACGTAATACGCACGCGTGTTACGCTTTATACACACTGCGCATGCGTGTAACTCCGCCCGCCCCTGACGTTCTTTCTAGTGTATTCCCCGCCCCTTTTCGTTCGGCGCAGTGGGTGAAGAGCATGATGGCAGAGTTACAGCAGGTGCATGCTAATTCTAGCAACGAGGAGGAGGAGGAGGAAAGCCCGGATCCAGGCACGTCCCGATCCAGAAGGAGACGTTTTAAGGCCACAAATATGTCGTTTGGGGAGATGTTGGAGATGGTACACATCTTGAGGAAGTCCGACTATGATGGAAAATATGGGCCTTACCCCAACCCCAACATCCGAAAGGCAAAAATCATTGGTAAAGTGGTCAGGAGTCTAGAGCGGAATTTCGGGGTACGAAGGTCTAAAGATCAGCTCAGGAAGCGGTGGTCGGACCTGAAGTTGAGAGAGCCAGAGCAGTACCGAAAGATCCGGAGAGTGCTGCAAAAAAGTAAGTAGTTGTGCTGTGTTCCTATTCTTTCTGTCTTTATTACGTTCGTTCTGCTCCATATGCTTTTATTAATTGTAACGTTTAAAAGGGCAACTTTAATGTTCATGGGCCCATTATTCGTTCGTATCAAACATTTTTATTTCGGCCTCTAGAACACCATTGTTTAGGCCATATGCATTTTCACACATTTTTTGGGGCCTACTTGGATGCCAAAGATTTGTTTGTGTAGATGGGTTTGTTACTAGAATGAAATGACAACTAGATTGTGTGTAAGGAGAGGACACTGAGCAGCTGTTTTCACATCTGGACACTGGAGCACTAGTGTGGGACCCCAGAACACCATTTTTATTAGGGGGGCACACAGGTGCTCCAGTGTATACTATAGGGGGGGCTACATCTGTGAAGCTTGTACCAAACATGTAAAGTATTGCAGCTTGACAAAGGGCAATAAAAAAAATATACATCTTGGAACTCGGCTAAAATAGACAATTGTACCCCACTTCCAAACAATGTTTCCTATTTCTAGTTCTGCCATCAAATATCTGTGTGCTAATTATACCATTTTTGTTTTACATAGGGGAGAAAAGACTCGGAGGACAGCCCTCATCCGAGGAGACCACAGACCCCCCACCTATGGAAGAAGGTGAAATACCCCCAAACGAAGAAGAAGAGCAGGAGGAAGAAGAAGACGTGGTGGAGATTGGCACCACAACAGGTGAGTGTCTGCGACCACAGACTCAGGTAAACGAGATGGATGGTGGCAGATTTTTGAGACCTTTTTTTTGTTCTTTATCTCTTTTTAGGTGATCGTGATGTGAGGGATCCTGAACGCTTTACTTCAGAAAGTGCCCAGATACTTATCGGGGAGATCATGGGGTGTAATCTCCAATTGCAAAACATCCAGAAACAAACCAGTGATGTTATTAAAAAAATAATAACATCATTGATGTTTTGGGGTGAATTTAAACCCCACAAAATCACCTGTTTTATTAATGTGGTCCAATCTTCCAAAAATTTTTAAAATGTTTAGAAAAGCCAAATTTGGAGGATGCACACAGTGTGCCAACATGTGCTATCTGCCATCACGGGAGATCAATGGACGCGTTTTGGGGGTGCAACACCTTCCTCAATTATAAAGTCGCATTGAGGAAAGGCTTTCTCCCCCAAAACACGTCCCTTGATCCCCCCTGATGGGAGATAGCACATGTTGCCATTCGTAAATTGGTGTGCATCTTCCAAATTTGGCTTTTCCAGGGGTGATTTCCCCCCATCTGAACGCTAGATCAAACCCAGTTCCTAAATACTGATGTCTGATATAGCCTTCAGGTTTTACCTAATGTGAACTTTGTAAGTTCAAGTTTTTTGGCTTTCTTGTTGGTTTTACACAGGCCTGTTTTATCTGAAATGGATATTTTGATTTTTCATAATGCTACTGCAAACATTTTTATACAACAAACATGTTGGTTTGTTTTAAAAACCTTTGGTAAATGCGCATGTGATTGTGCAGGTATAAAAAAGTGCCTTACTCAAGAATGTGTGGATTATTGTCTCAACACTACAACACTTTTGGGGTGATGTAATTGTTGTTTTATGCACAAATGGGGGTTATTTCCTAAGGGCAAATCCTCTTTGCACTACAAGTGCAGGTTCAGTGCAGTTGCAAGTGCACTTGTAGTGAAATGTGTTTTTGCATTTAGGAAGTACCAGCCAACACTGTTTTTTATAAGGTTACCCAATCACGACATTTTCTGCACTCAACACATTTCTGTCAGGGTCAGCTAAAACAAACACAAGCAGTAAATGTCCACCAAGAATTTCTTTTGGTTGTTTTTTATTTGAAAAAGGTGTCACAGATTGTCTGGCATATTGATAGCCCCCCTACCCGCAAAGAACTCCAGGTATCGTAACCGGACATCACGGGCATTCAGGGAGGGCAAGCCAGGACGGCCGCTTTCAAGTGCCGTCATTGTTGATGTATTTGGGATTCCGGCCTCAGGCCCAACTGAGCCAGCATAGTTGGCTGAATGTTTTTGTAGAAAATTATGGAGAACACAGCAGGCAAGTATTATATGGTTCAGTTTATACTCCGCCATATGGATGGGTGTCATAAATAATCGGAACCGGCTGGCCAGGATTCCAAATGTGTTCTCCACCACTCTTCGGGCTCTGGCCAGCCGGTAATTAAAAACCCTCTGTTCCGGGGTGAGGGTCCTCATCGGGAATGGCCGCATCAGGTGGTCCCCCAGCGCAAATGCTTCATCAGCAACAAACACAAATGGGAGACCTTCAACATTGTCCTCTGGAGGTGGCAAGTCCAAGCTGCCATTCTGGAGACGCCTGTAGAACTCCGTCTGGGTGATGACTCCACCATCGGACATCCGGCCATTCTTCCCCACGTCCACATACAAGAAGTCGTAATTAGCCGACACCACCGCCAACATCACTATACTATTAAACCCCTTGTAATTATAATAGTACGACCCCGAGTTGGGTGGTGGGACGATGTGGACGTGTTTCCCATCAATTGCCCCTCCGCAGTTAGGAAAGTCCCACCACTGGGCAAAGTGGGAGGCCACAGTCTGCCATTCCTGTGGCGTGGAAGGAAACTGTTGAGGAAAAAACAATAAACATTACTATTTTTTCACAGAAACCTGGCAAGCAGATTAGACACAAACATTATGGGTCAACCTCCAGATAGCATTTATTAAGGGGAATTTAACAACAACAAAGTATAAGGTACACCTATCATATTCCCCCTCCCCCCCTCATGGGCCATTTCTAACATTATAGGGGGGGGGAACTCTTGGACAGGTAACCCTCTTCACTTCATTGAGAGATGAATGCCTAAATACAGGGTATTACTTGGAACAGCCCCTCCTTAGTTACACTATTGGCAGCCCACTGGACAGGTAAGAAGTGTCATAGTTACATAGTTAGTCAGGTTGAAAAAAGACACAAGTCCATCCAGTCCAACCATAAAAAAAAAAAAAAAAAAAAAAAAACGTACAATCCAATATACCCAATACTATACCCACAGTTGATCCAGAGGAAGGCAAAAAACCCCAGCAGAGCATGCTCCAATTTGCTACAGCAGGGGAAAAAATTCCTTCCTGATCCCAGAGAGGCAATCGGATTTTCCCTGGATCAACTTTACCTATAAATGTCAGTACCCAGTTATATTATGTACATTTAGGAAAGTATCCAGGCCTTTCTTAAAGCAATCTACTGAGCTGGCCAGAACCACCTCTGGAGGGAGTCTATTCCACATTTTCACAGCTCTTACTGTGAAGAAACCTTTCCGTATTTGGAGATGAAATCTCTTTTCCTCCAGTCGTAAAGAGTGCCCCCTTGTCCTCTGTGTTGACCGTAAAGTGAATAACTCAACACCAAGTTCACTATATGGACCCCTTATATATTTAAACATGTTGATCATATCCCCCCTTATTCTCCTCTTCTCAAGAGTGAACAAATTCAGTTCCTCTAATCTTTCCTCATAGCTGAGCTCCCCCATGCCTCTTATCAGTTTGGTTGCCCTTCTCTGCACTTTCTCCAGTTCCCCGATATCCTTTTTGAGAACTGGTGTCCAAAACTGAACTGCATATTCCAGATGAGGTCTTACTAATGATTTGAACAGGGGCAAAATGATATCTCTCTCTCTGGAGTCCATACCTCTCTTAATACAAGAAAGAACTTTGCTCGCTTTGGAAACCGCAGCTTGGCATTGCATGCTATTATTGAGCTTATGATCTACCAAAACCCCCAGATCCTTCTCCACTACAGATTCCCCCAGTTGTACTCCCCCTAGCATGTATGATGCATGCATATTCTTAGCCCCCAAGTGCATAACTTTACATTTCTCAACATTAAACCTCATCTGCCACATAGTCGCCCAATTAGACAGAGCATTGAGGTCAGCTTGTAAATTGGAGACATCCTGTAAGGACGTTATTCCACTGCATAGCTTGGTGTCATCTGCAAAGACAGAAATGTTACTTTTGATCCCAGATCCAATATCATTTATAAAGATATTAAAGAGTAAGGGTCCCAGCACTGAACCTTGGGGTACACCACTGATAACCTTAGACCATTCAGAGTAAGAATCATTAACCACTACTCTCTGAATTCTGTCTTTTAGCCAGTTTTCTATCCATTTACAAACTGATATTTCCAAGCCTGTAGACTTTAACTTACACATGAGCCGTGTGTGCGGAACTGTATCAAACGCTTTTGCAAAATCCAAATAAACCACGTCCACAGCCACCCCTCTGTCCAAGGTTTTACTTACCTCTTCATAAAAAGAAATCAGGTTTGTCTGACAACTTCTGTCTTTCATGAACCCATGCTGTCTGTTGCTTAAAATGTTTTTTTCCAGCAAGAACTCGTCTATGTGGTCTTTTATTAAACGCTCCAGTATCTTCCCAACTATAGAAGTTAAACTAACAGGTCTATAGTTACTTGGTAAAGACTTTGATCCCTTTTTAAATATAGGCACCACGTTCGCCCTGCGCCAATCCAGCGGTACTATTCCCGTCATTAATGAGTCCCTAAAAATTAGATACAATGGCTTTGAAATTACAGAGCTCAATTCTTTTAGGATCCGTGGGTGGATGCCATCAGGTCCAGGTGCTTTATCCACCTTTATTCTGTCTAAATATTTCTGGACCATATCCCTTTTGAGCCATTGTGGATCATTGGGGGCTGTGTCAATACCACCCCCATTATGCACATGAACTTCCCCATGCTCTTTTGTATATACAGAGCTGAAGAAAGTATTTAATAAATTAGCCTTCTCCTTGTCCCCAGTCACCCACTCTAGATTATTTTGTAAAGGGCCTACATGCTCAGACCTGACCTTTTTACTATTAATATATTTGAAGAATTTTTTGGGGTTTGTCCTACTATTTTTTGCGATCTCTCGTTCATTTTGAATTTTTGCACCCTTGATTTCCTTTTTACATATTCTGTTAAATTCTTTGTAGCATTTAAATGACACTAGTGTTCCTTCATTTTTATATTTTTTAAAAGCTCTTTTCTTATTGTTTATAGCTTTTCTAACTTTGACCGTGAGCCACATAGGTTTTCTTTTTAGCCTTTTAAACTTATTGCCCATGGGAATATACTTTGCAGTGAGGTCCCAAACAGTCTTTTTGAAGAATTCCCATTTCTGTTCTATGTTTATCGCTGCCAATATTCCCTCCCAGTCTAAGTCCTCGAGAGCAGCCCTCATCCTTGGAAAATTTGCTCTCTTGAAGTTAAGTGTTTTTATCTTTCCCTTATGTATTTCTTGTTTACAGCTAACATCAAATGAAATCATGTTATGGTCACTGCTACCCAGGTGTTCCTTTATCTGCACATTAGTAATAAGCTCTGCATGGTTTGAGATTACCAGGTCCAACAGAGCTTCATTCCTAGTTGGGGCCTCAATAAACTGGACCATAAAATTGTCCTGTACTAGGTTTATAAATTTTTGCCCTTTAACTGTCCCAGCAGTGCCATTACTCCAGTCAATTTCTGGGTAGTTAAAATCTCCCATTATTATCACTGTCCCAGCCCTTGCAGCCCTTTCCATCTGTGCAAGGAGCTGAGTCTCCACCTCCTCGTTAACATTGGGTGGTCTATAACAAACTCCAATGATTAACTTTGAACTACGCCCATCTATATGTAGTTCCACCCATAATGCTTCAGACTCATCACACTCTCCATCAATCAGGTCCTCTTTCACACTTGCTTTGAGATCACTTCTCACATAGAGACAGACCCCGCCACCTTTCCTTTTTACCCTGTCTCTCCGAAAGAGTGCATAGCCAGGAATATTAATAGCCCAGTCATGTGAGGATTGAAGCCAAGTTTCAGTAATACCGATTACATCATAGTTCACTTCATGCACCAGAGCTTCCAACTCACCTATTTTGCTTGGCAGACTTCTGGCATTGGTGAACAAACACTTTAATGCATTATTACATTTTGGTCTGGTGTTTTTCATATATTTTTTAGTAGTACAAATGGCACTACAGTTTCCAATGGCTGTTTGCAACATGGGAAATTTCTTGACACCTGCCATAACCCTCCCCCCATCTGTCCCCATTCCACCCTCCATTAATGTCTGACCCCTAACTGACCTGTCTTCTTGATGTAATTCTAGTTCACCCTCCCCCCTCAATCCTAGTTTAAATACTCCTCCAGCCTTCCTATAAACCTCTCCCCCAGCACAGCAGACCCCCTTCCATTCAAGTGCAAACCGTCTTTAGCATATAGGTTGCACCCAAATGAAAAGTCAGCCCAGTGCTCTAGAAACCCAAATCCCTCCTCCCTACACCAGGTCTTGAGCCATGCATTCAGCTCTCTAATCACCCACTGCCTTTCCTGTGTTGCGCATGGCACAGGCAATATTTCAGAGAATATCACCTTGGAGGTCCTTCCCTTCAACTTGCAGCCTAGTTCTTTAAATTGATTCTTAAGGAGCCTCCACCTTCCATGTATACTGTCATTGGTTCCAACGTGGACCAAGACAGCTGGGTCATGCCCAGCCCCTCCCAGTAATTTATCCACCCGGTCCACCACATGCCGAACCCTAGCACCAGGGAGACAGCAAACCATTCGGTTGAGGCGATCCTGGCGACAAATTATTCTATCAGTCCTTCTGATTATAGAATCCCCTATAACCACCAACTGTCTAGGCCTACCTGCACTCCCCTCACCACCTTTACTAGATGGGCTGCTCTCCCGGCTGTTAGGGATAGCAGTGACATCTAGGGCTGCCACCTCTGTGTTTGCCACCTCCACATCTTCACCCAACTTGGCAAATTTGTTTTGATGCACAAACACAGGACTGGCCTTCCTATTCTGCGAGCCCCTTCCACTCCCTCTAACTACATTAACCCATCTTCCTATCTGATAATCCTGACTTGCCCCTCCACCCCCCACATCAACCCTACTGACCACCTGCTCAGTGAGCAGAGGACCCCCTTCAAGGTTGTCCTTTCTGCCCAGTGTTGCAACTTGCTCCTCCAGATCTCTAATGCGAGCTTCCAGAAGGGCAACCTGCTCACATCTGTCACAGCGGTATGCATCCTGGAGCTGTTGCACCAATTTTGCATACATGTGGCACACTGTGCACTGAGCAAAACCTTCAACCCTGCTAGCACTCATTTCCCAGTTACAATACAATTACTTAAGGGAAGTTTAAGATGTTACTTACAGATTTGAAGACTTCTGTTTAAACTCCTGTTTTCAACTCCTGGTTATTAACTCTCCCACTTTAGTTCAAAAATTCCACTTGTGTTCACAAAATCCACATGCAAGCCACCATCAGCTGGGAGCAAGCTCCAGGGGAGTGTGTGTAGACACTTTTATACACCTGGGAACAATTAACCACTCCCCTTAATTAGCAGAAAAAAAAAAAAAAAAAAAAAAAAAAGTATGTTTAAAAAGTGTCAGAAAAAAAAAAAAATGTATTTTAAAAACTGATAGCAAAGGAAAAAAAATATAAAAATAAATAAAAACCCCTAAAACACTTGCAAGCAGAAGCAGTCAAAAGCACAGCTCCTGGTTATTAACTCTCCCACTTTAGTTCAAAAATTCCACTTGTGTTCACAAAATCCACATGCAAGCCACCATCAGCTGGGAGCAAGCTCCAGGGGAGTGTGTGTAGACACTTTTATACACCTGGGAACAATTAACCACTCCCCTTAATTAGCAGAAAAAAAAAAAAAAAAAAAAAAGTATGTTTAAAAAGTGTCAGAAAAAAAAAAAAATGTATTTTAAAAACTGATAGCAAAGGAAAAAAAATATAAAAATAAATAAAAACCCCTAAAACACTTGCAAGCAGAAGCAGTCAAAAGCACAGCTCCTGGTTATTAACTCTCCCACTTTAGTTCAAAAATTCCACTTGTGTTCACAAAATCCACATGCAAGCCACCATCAGCTGGGAGCAAGCTCCAGGGGAGTGTGTGTAGACACTTTTATACACCTGGGAACAATTAACCACTCCCCTTAATTAGCAGAAAAAAAAAAAAAAAAGTATGTTTAAAAAGTGTCAGAAAAAAAAAAAATGTATTTTAAAAACTGATAGCAAAGGAAAAAAAATATAAAAATAAATAAAAACCCCTAAAACACTTGCAAGCAGAAGCAGTCAAAAGCACAGCTCCTGGTTATTAACTCTCCCACTTTAGTTCAAAAATTCCACTTGTGTTCACAAAATCCACATGCAAGCCACCATCAGCTGGGAGCAAGCTCCAGGGGAGTGTGTGTAGACACTTTTATACACCTGGGAACAATTAACCACTCCCCTTAATTAGCAGAAAAAAAAAAAAAAAAAAAAAAGTATGTTTAAAAAGTGTCAGAAAAAAAAAAAAAATGTATTTTAAAAACTGATAGCAAAGGAAAAAAAATATAAAAATAAATAAAAACCCCTAAAACACTTGCAAGCAGAAGCAGTCAAAAGCACAGCTCCTGGTTATTAACTCTCCCACTTTAGTTCAAAAATTCCACTTGTGTTCACAAAATCCACATGCAAGCCACCATCAGCTGGGAGCAAGCTCCAGGGGAGTGTGTGTAGACACTTTTATACACCTGGGAACAATTAACCACTCCCCTTAATTAGCAGAAAAAAAAAAAAAAAAAAAAAAAGTATGTTTAAAAAGTGTCAGAAAAAAAAAAAAATGTATTTTAAAAACTGATAGCAAAGGAAAAAAAATATAAAAATAAATAAAAACCCCTAAAACACTTGCAAGCAGAAGCAGTCAAAAGCACAGCTCCTGGTTATTAACTCTCCCACTTTAGTTCAAAAATTCCACTTGTGTTCACAAAATCCACATGCAAGCCACCATCAGCTGGGAGCAAGCTCCAGGGGAGTGTGTGTAGACACTTTTATACACCTGGGAACAATTAACCACTCCCCTTAATTAGCAGAAAAAAAAAAAAAAAAAAAAAGTATGTTTAAAAAGTGTCAGAAAAAAAAAAAAAATGTATTTTAAAAACTGATAGCAAAGGAAAAAAAATATAAAAATAAATAAAAACCCCTAAAACACTTGCAAGCAGAAGCAGTCAAAAGCACAGCTCCTGGTTATTAACTCTCCCACTTTAGTTCAAAAATTCCACTTGTGTTCACAAAATCCACATGCAAGCCACCATCAGCTGGTGGGTTTGTATCTGCTCTTCAGTGCTTGCAGTCAGTTCGTATTGGAGTTTTCTGTGCGATCTTGTCCGCTCGTTGCTGTTTTTTTGTATCATAATACAAAGATATAAATACACACTGTACACATTTGAGCACATTTGGACATTCTGCTATTACCTATCAATATAATAACAGAATACAAAAACTTTAAACAGTACCATTTAAAAGTATACAGGCAGGCCCTTGCACTACATGCTTTGGGGAATTCATCCATAAATCTGACCACAAAAGAGGTGGGTATAGTGTGTATGGGTTTGGCAAAGTCAGCAGATAGATGATTGAGGATAGATAGAGAATTGGGATTAGCTGACTTAGCAGTTGGGGGGAGGGAGGGTTAAAAATGATTTGGGAACACCACAAAAAAAGCCTCTGGCACTCTGCCTAAATTTAATGCACAAATCAGATTTTTAAACATTTTAGGGGGTGTTTGGGGTAAAGCACTACTATGGAGCTGATAAAATACATTGTTAAGTAACTACATGAGGTGAATATAGGGCAGGAGACACCATGCTGGGGAGGTTATTGAAGGGCAAATATGTATGAAGGACCTAAAATAATAATTACATAAAAATCCAGCATGCATGAGGACAAAGGGGACATTCACAGCATATTACAATCATGGTAATTAGGGAATGAGGAAAGAAATACAATATATTATCAATCATTCAATACAATAAAATGTGATATTAAAGGATAAAAATCTTACCTTCATATACTCCTTCTGCAGGACCTGGATGATGGCAGAACAGGTCTCTGGGATAATGATCCCCAGAGCCTGGGGGGAGATGCCTGTCGAGAACTTCAAGTCCTGCAGGCTTCTCCCTGTGGCCAAATACCGCAAGGTAGCGACCAACCTCTGCTCCGGAGTGATGGCTTGCCTCATGCAGGTATCCTGCCTGCTAATATAGGGGGTCAGCGAAGCCAACAAACGGTGAAATACGGGGTCCGTCATCCGGAGAAAGTTCCTGAAATCATCAGGATTATTCTCACGGATCTCACGGAGCAAAGGCATATGACAGAACTGGTCAAGCTGAAGCAACCAATTCTTGGTCCATGAACTCCTCCCCACCCTGTTCATGGACTGGACTTGTGTCAAGGTCAGGACCCCAACACCAAGCCCCCGCACAGCACGAACTCTACGAGGAGTACGCATACGAAACATGGCTAGAAAACGGTCGGCTGCTCAGAACGAAGTAACAGAACGCACTGAAGAACAGCAAGGCCTGTGAAGAGCGACCTGAAAAACAGCAACGAGCGGACAAGATCGCACAGAAAACTCCAATACGAACTGACTGCAAGCACTGAAGAGCAGATACAAACCCACAAGCACAAACTGAACGGCAGAAAACGATCTGAAAGCCACGAGTCTGAAAAAGCGCGAATCGTCTCTCACCAAACTTTTACTAACACGAGATTAGCAAAAGGAGCCCAAAGGGTGCCGTGCTTGGTTCTGAACTGGCCTTTTCTAGTCTCGTCGTACGTGCTTGACGTCACCGCGTTCTTGGCGATCGGAAATTCCGACAACTTTGTGCGACCGTGTGTAGGCAAAACAAGTTTGAGCCAACATCCGTCGGAAAAAATCCGAGGATTTTGTTGTCGGAATGTCCGAACAAAGTCCGACCGTGTGTACGGGGCATTAGAGCATTTGGATAGCATAATAGTCATACATTGCCAGTCCTCCGGGTCTAATTGTTTCCCGAGCTCGGCCTCCCATTGGAGACGATAGGGTCTCAATGGTGGCGTCTTGGAATTAATTATAGCGATATATAAGAGGGAAATCAAACCCAAGGATTGGGGGCGCGATCTACAAAGGCTTTCAAATGGGGTCATGGTAAAGGGGGCCGAATGGGATTTTGTAAGCTGTTGGAGAAAATGTCTAATTTGCAGGTAACTGTAATGCTCCTTAAGGGGGATATCGTGTGAGGAACGTAAAGCCGCGAAAGGGATGATCTTGGTTGGGGTGAATAACGAATGGATATCTGTAAAGCCATTATCAGACCACCATTTAAACTGCAGTGGATTATCACAACCTGGTTGAAATAAAGGACAGTGGAGGAGACAAAGTAGTGGGAGATGAGGAGAAATTAGGCCTGCTGAGTACTTAACCGCATCCCACAGTTTAAGGGAGTGAGCCAGACAGGGACCTATGGTAGAGGGGTGATGTGCTTTAGGAAGCCAAGGAAGAGAAGCTAGAGGCGTTGGGTGTGCGTCAACTAAATCCATGGTGGCCCATAGTGGCATTTGTTGTTTCTCATGGAGGTGAGATAATGGGAGCGATACCCGCAGCTGTATAATATGCTTGCAGATTAGGAACTGAAAGGCCACCATTGATTTTGCGCACGTAAAGTACTTGTCTCTTGATCCTGGGTCTCTTGGGGCCCCATATAAACTGCATAATTTTACGTTGATGTATTCGAATGATATGGGGGGGCACATGGACTGGCAAAACTCTAAAATAATAGAGCAATTTAGGGAGGTACGTCATGCGTGCCGTCGCTATTCTGCCGAACCAAGAAATCGGAAGTGTGGACCAAGAGGCAAGCATAGCCTCCAGCTTTCAGAAAAGTGGAGGAAAATTGGCTTGGTATAATCCCGAGTACCTCGGAGTAAGTTTAATACCCAAATAAGGTAGTGAGGTTAACCACTGAAATGAGAATGCCGATTGTAGGGATTCTAGTTCCAGGGCTCGAAGGTTGATAGACATCGCTTTAGATTTTGCCGGGTTAACTGATAGGCCTGAGAATGAGGCGAAGGAGTCTAAGAGAGAGAATACATTGGGGAGGGAGATTCTGGGTTTAGTAATGGTTAATAAAATGTCATCCAAAAACAGTGATAATTTGTTCATGGTGCCTGCTACTTCTACTCCTGATATATCTGGGTGAGAGTGTATGGCCTCCGCCAGGGGTTCAAGTGCTAGTATAAATAGAAGTGGAGAGAGCGGGCATCCCTGACGGGTTCCCCTCTTAATAGGGAAAGTAGGTGATTCATATCCATAATAACGCACTTTAGCCTGGGGGGAGTGATATATGGCTGAGAGAGGTTTGAGATTTCCGCGCTCACAGACCAAGGCTTGCAGCCTCCCTTTGCTCACCCCCACAGGGATGAGATAAAAAGTAAAAATGTGTGTGGGTAGGGGCAGTTGGCGCTACCTGTATGGGTGCGTATCAATTATGTGTTAGCTGTATACCTCCGCCAGGGGTTCAAGTGCTAGTATAAATAGAAGTGGGGAGAGCGGGCATCCCTGACGGGTTCCCCTCTTAATAGGGAAAGTAGGTGATTCATATCCATAATAACGCACTTTAGCCTGGGGGGAGTGATATATGGCTGAGACCCAACTCAAAAAGGAGGTGCCGAAACCGTAGTGAGTGAGGACCTGTGTCAAATAGGGCCAGGACAAGGTATCGAAAGCCTTATTAACATCTAAAGAAAGAAACATTGTCTCCAGGGACCTTTCATGAGCTATATGTTGGATTTGGAGGAGTCGTCTAATGGCATCTCCTGCCTGCCTACGGGGGACGAATCCCACCTGATCCTTTTTTATCAGGCGCGGTAGAAAGGAATTCAGGCGATTGGCCAGAATTTTCGTCAATATCTTCATGTCAATATTAATTAAAGAGATTGGCCGAAAATTTGTCCATTGAAGAATAGTCCTTATCTGGCTTAGGAATCATCACTATGTTGGCAGTCAGCAAGTCTGGTGTAAATGGGTGACCTCCTTTGACCGAGTTATACATAGCCACTAGGTGTGGGGCCAGAACCTCTGCAAACTTTTGATAATACAAAGCAGTGAAACCATCCGGGCCTGATCTTTTGCCCACTTTCAGTTCCTTAATGCACTGGAGAACCTCAGAGACCTGTATATCTCGGTCCATTAGGGAGATATGGGATTCGAATAGGAAAGGTAAAGATAACTCTTTTAAGAAAGCATTCAGGCCCTGTGTTGAAGAGTGATTTGGGGGGGAGTAGAGTTTGGTAAGTCGATGGCAGAATTCTTCCAAGACCCGCTGGGGGTTTCCCGTGAGGATGTTATGGCGGGTGCACAAGGTTATGGGAGTAAATTTCAGGGTAAAAGTACGCAGTCTATTGGCCAACTGCGCATTGTGCTTGTTCACCTTAGCATACCATCTCTGGTGGGCCCAACGTAAGGAACGTTCAGCTTCGTCTGTCAGACATAGATCCAAGTCTGTACCGGCCTTGTCTAAAGATCTGCGGTTAGCAGGGGTGGGGGTTAATTTAAAGGCTGCCGAGTGGTCCTCCAAGCTCTGATCTAACTTGCGTCGGGCCTGAATCCTTTCTCTTTTGCGTTGAGATGCTATTCGAATAACGCGACCCCGGAGGACAGCTTTATAAGCCTCCCATAGTGTTATTGGGGATGAGACAGAACCTGCATTAAGTCTAAAGTATTCCGCAGAAGCTTCTTGGATTTCACTGAGGATCGGTTTGAAGGATAAAAGGGAATCATTCATCACCCAGGGAGCATGTTGTGGTTTGCTGAGTAGGGAGCAACAAACAGTTAGAACAGGGTCGTGATCTGACCAAGGGACTGCTAGGATCGAAACCGAGTCTATTAAAGGGAGATGTTTCCGTAACACAAACGAATGGTCGATTCTAGAGTGGGAGTGATGAGGATGGGAATAGTGGGTGTAGTCCCTGCCCATGGGATGAAACTCTCGCCATATGTCTACTAGGTCAAGATTTTGTAGGGCTAGCAAGAATTTTTTTGAAGCAAGAGAGGGAGCTTTATGATCCGCCGGGTCATAATCAGTTTTGTGACAGGCCAGGGCAATAGCCGTGTCCCACCCAGTGGTGTCAGAGGTCACAGCAAGGCCTCCTTCTACCAAATTAATGGTAGCAGAGTCAAGCGTGGGGTCTAGCCTTTGAATAGTAGGAATCAACTTATCAGAGTTCTCTCCCAGCATATCATAGGTGAAACTTCTAGGATGGTGTGTATTTCTCCTCTGTCGGACAGCAGAATGAGCTTCTGACTTTGGTGTAAGATTTCTTTCAAGATTTTTTACAGGAGTAGAGTTCTTCTCAGGACTTTCCATAAGAGTAGAGTTCCTCTCAGGACTTTTCATAGGAGTAAGGTCATGAGTCACCAACAATAAGTCTGGGCATGGAGTAGAGACACCCGATTTAAGAATGGGAAGACCAGCCTCATTCATCGGTAAAGTTAATCGAATCTCCTTCAGTTGAATTCAGAATTGGTCCAGTACTTACATTTTCAAGAGCTTCTATTCTCTTAGGTGTTCTTGAAGTATTCACTCCCTGATAAGGTGATTTTCAGTGTCAGCAACTGGGGACCACAACCAGCAAAGCACTACCTCCTCATCCTCACTCAGCCATCACCACAGGGCAAATGGGAAGTCTTTGATGAGAATGAGTTCTGGGTGGACGCAATTCCAATGGAGGCACTTGAACAACATCTGATAAAGGAAGCAGATTACGATGCCACATCTTGAGATGCCCTAGCTTCCCTTCAGGTTTGATTTGGTAAACTGGTAACCTTGGGAGCTGCTTTCAGATGACATATGGTTGAGGCCTCCAGCGGTCAGCCAATTTATGTTTTCCGGGCACACCCAAAATCTCGGTCCCCTAGCTGTAAATCTTGTAGTTTCACCTTGAGATCAAAATTCTTCTTATTTCTTCATTCTCGGGTGGCAGCTTGTTCCATAGCTCTCTCATGAGCTTGCTTCAAGTTCTTCCATAAACGTTCTACATACCACCTATGGGAAGTTACAGAAGTATTATCTGCTGATGTTCCAAAAACTAGATCAATCGGAAGTTGAGCTTCTCTCCCAAACATAAGTCTGTATGGCGAATATCTGGTAGCATCACTCACTGTTTATTTTCAGTGGATAAAGTTCCCAGCATGTTCAGTAAAGTCTGGTTGAACCTTTCAGGTTGGAGGGGTCTCCCTGAGGATGGTACGGTGTAGTTAGGGACTCTTTGATGCCCAGCAGCTTACACAACTGGTGTATGAGTCGGCTTTCAAAATCTCTTCCTTGATCAGAATGAATCCGCACAGGTAGCCCGTAATGAATGAAGAACTTTTCTACAAGGACTTTTGCCACAGTAGTAGCCAGTTGATCTTTGGTAGGGTAAGCCTGGGCATATCGAGTGAAATAGTCAGTCACCACAAGAATATTTCTTCTTCCATCTGTATCAGGTTCCAGGCACAGGAAGTCAATACACACCAACTCCATGGGCCCATGGGCAGATGTCCCATAGGAGCAGCTCGCACTGGGAGAGTTTTCCTCTGAATGCAGGGTAAACAGGAACGGCAATAGCTCTCTATCTCCCTCCTCATATCAGGCCAATAGAACCTATCTCTGACTAAGCGGAAAGTCCTTTCTATGCCCAAATGTCTATGTTCATCTTGCAAACCTACCAACACTGATGTGCGATGCTTTTCAGGAAGGAAAAGTTGCCATGTTTCCTCTGGCTCCTCAGCAGCGCCCCCCTGATACAGCAGACCATCTCTCAGCTGCAGCCGATTCCACTCTCTGTGTAATTCTTAGCACTGACTACAGGACTCTTCAACAGCCACTCTGGATCTTGCTTAACCAGAGCTTCAAAAACTAAGTGGCATTGGGGATCTTACTCTTGATCAGTTGTTATCTTATTTTGATATCCAAGGAAGACCCTCACCTCGTACTTGTGTCAACCCACTGTAAAACTGGGGCACTCCAGAAGGAGAAACTCCTATAGATTTAGCTTTTACAGTTCCTTTCAGCCGTTGGATCAGGCCTTTGCATAAAAACTTGTACTCCTTCGGTAGGCACAAAAGTCGATTCTCTGAGTTCTTCTACTGGCCGATGAGGCCTATGGGACAGTGCATCCACATCTCTGTTGCCAGTTCCAGGCAGATACTTCAAACCACACTGGAACCGGCCAGTGCAGCTAACTATCGATGTCCAGTGGCTTCAAACTTAGCAGAAGTCAAAAGGTAGGTCAAAGGATTATTGTCTGTCTTCACTACGAACTTGGCCCCATATAAGTAATCCTTCAGCTTGTCAACTACTGCCTACTTAAAGGCCAAGAACTATAATTTGTGAACCAGGTAGTTCCTCTCAGAGGGGACAAGGCCCTGGCTCACATATGCCACTCCTCTGAGTCCACCATCTTGTTCTTGGTAAAGGACTCCCCCCAACCAATCTCGACTAGCTTCCACATGGAGCTCATAGGACTTAGATAGGTCAGCATAAACTAAAACTGGGGCTTCTGTAAGAAGCCGATAAGCCTCCTCACATGAACAAGTCCATTGTTCTTGTCCAGCTGGGCTGTAGCTTGAGCTTCCATCACCAGCAATGTCTTTTGCATCTGATCTTAAGCTTGAGCTACTTGTGTAAGCAATTTAACTGGGGTGTTCTCAGGAACAGGTGGTACTAGAGGGGTCTAGGGGCATTCCCCCGACTCTGATTCTTCATCACTGTCCACTTCTTGAACTCCCTTCTTTAACTACACAGGCTAGGCTGACACTTTCCCTGTCTTCATGGGGGACTCTTGTCTCTTCTCGCGATCCTTGATTTGTTTCATCCAACAAAGCTTCTTCCTCCCTGACCAGGTAATTAACGCTGGATAGGTTGGGGCTATCTGTTTCCCTTTTAACAACCGGCGAAGCACAATTGGGTGATTGGGTCGAGCCCCTTGAAGAATTCTTTCCAGCCTGACTTTATCAGCCTCTTTTGGGTCAATCCCTTTCTTCAGGATGATCTGATGCAAAATTCGGTCCACTCTAACAACATAAGCAGTTTTTCTCCTCTGTACTGAAGAGTGTGCTCAAAGTTGTACATCAAGTCGGGGATCTTTTCTACCCCCCCATAGAATGCACGCAAAGCTTCAATGTAGTCCATGGCTACACAGTCAGGCTTCCCCCTCTTCAAACTTCGAATAACATCTGCCGCAGGGCTTCTGAGACTCTCACTTATCCTTTGCCTTTTTACTGCCTCCGTCACACTCCATTTTTCCACTGCTTGGATGGCTTGATCCATCTAATTTTCAAACTCTTCTTCACCTTCTGGGGTTGGTGTGCGACCTGAGAAGAGCTGCAGCTTTCGGTACCCTTGATTGGCTGAAATATTAGTGCTTTTTATTAGACTCTCAACCAGCTGGCTCATATCCATATAAAAGGAAGCAGAAGGCATTCCCATCCCAGAAGAATCTACTTCTTCCACTGAGCCATGTCTGGAATGCTCTTCCTCTGGATTTCTTACTGTTAGTAAGGGTAAAACTTAAGCCTCTAACCCATCAGCTAAACTCAGTCTCTTTCCGAAATCTGTCCGGAACACTCTCCCGCCACTCTATCAGGGCATAAGTGTAATCTTCCTTAAATTCAGGCTTTACGTCCACAACATTGGATCCTTGCTCTGGAACCGCCCTTCTTATCAGCTGTCTCACCTCTCTTTCAGACCATCCAATTCTGGGCATCTTCACCACAGTGGCCAGTTCCAGTTGACTTCCTTGCTCCCACGCCCAACTGGCTATTGCCCACTCACAACATTGGAACAGGAGACGATGATGATAATAATGGTAGTTATGATGATGATGATCTCTCAGGGACGTGGCTCAAGGGATGACATCCGGCCTCCACCACACCGCACCATGGCTCACCCAAATCTGAAACCTCTGCAGGATGGATGGGATAAGAACGGCCTCCAGGCTGCCACTGGACAGCTAAAGGGAGCTGTCCGCAGGTGTCCCTCCAGATATCCGCTGGATAGTTCTGCTAGAGTAGGCTGCAAATCATTTGCAGCTCACATTCTCACAGACTCCTTGCAAGCAAATCCCCGCTGGTCCCAAGAGAGCACTCTAGGCCTCAATCCATCCCTCTTATAGTCTCTCCCAGCGATCTGTTCTTCCCCATCAGCCAGCTGGTATTTGTAGTTCCACATCAATCAGCCAGAGGGCGAATCCCATCCGTAAGGACTACATATCCCAAGATGCTTTGCTCTGTCTTGTCTCTGATTAAGAAGGTAACAGGTCAGCATCACATTCAACACTGGAGAGAAACAGGTCCCCCCTGAACAAGCCACCCAGTGTCTCCTGATTGCAGGAATAGGTAAATATCCAGCTCCTGGCTACATATAAAAGCACACATTCTAACTTCTCTATTGTAGTGCTCACCCCTGATGGGGCTGCTGAAAATGTACCCAGGTCTACCACATAGGCTACCACTCATGCAAGCACATAAATGTCCAATATATAGGACCCTCCAGCAGCAGTCCTTATGGCCATATCTGGGACTTCCCTTCTGGCACTTTCAAAACTTCTAGTCCCCAGCAAGGTCTTTACTTTACTGTCTGCCAACCAGCATCCACAGGTAGATCCTCAGTGAGTAAGATAACAAGATCCTTCTCCAGACCTGGACTTCAGTGCAATGCACTCCAGAAAAGGTAATCCTCTGGCAATCTTTTCCAGGCACTCACCCCAGCAGCTGCTGAAGCCTAGATTTCAGTTTCCTACCTTAGTGAAGCTGCCTCCAGGGAGGGCAGCCCAAAGAGAGCCGGAACCCTCCCTGGAGAGGAAAGAACCCTCTGCTCAAGCTTTCTCTGCATTTATCACCTCCCCACCCACCTTCTGGACAACTCTCTCCAAGGATTGGCTGGGGAATGAAAAAAAAATGTATAGAAGGTATCTGATTCTCTCTGTCCTATATTTTGTAAATTTCTTCCAGAAGCAGGTGGAAGAAAGCAAACATCCAACCTCAAAAACCCTGAGCAGGCAAAAACAATCAATCACTACTCCATTAACTACAATGGAACAAAAAATAAATGTACCTAGTAGTCTAATTAGAGGAGGGTGCAACACTATATTTACAGACTGGTCTCATTAGTTGTGATGGGCTAAAGCAGGGGTGTCAAACTGGTGACCCTCCAGTTGTTGCGGAACTACAAATCCCATAATGCCTTTGCCTGTGGGAGTCATGCTTGTAACTGTCAGCCTTGCAATGCCTCATGGGACAGCTGGAGGGCCACCAGTGTGACACCTGTGGACTAAAGGGTCACTTAGAGATTTAAGACAAGTTCTGTCACATAGGAAAGTGGGTATGAGTCACATGCTCGTGCATGTCTGGAAAAGCTGGGTTTTTCAGTTTGGCCTCAGTGGGTGAACACAACAGAATGATAATTGAAAAGGTACGTAACCCATTTACTTTGCGGTGCATGGGTAAATGAATGGGCGTCTTAATGCTGTTTTGGATTCAGAACAAGAGTCTGATATTATTATCAAATTAAATGTAAAGCATGCATGCCATGAAGTAATCAAACTCTGACATTCAGTTCAGAATAAAAACTTCTGATCTTTATTTCCTGTTTTTCTGTTAGTTTTATACACTTTTGTCAGACAGAGAATACAGCCTATGCAAAACATATTGTTATGACAATATATGAGATTTTAACAGTTTCAGCAGTTTTAGTGACAATTTCAGCATTTAATCATAGCGATTATTAAATATCTTAGTAACTTCCTCTTGAAAACATTGGATGTTGACGTCATGTCTGCCTTTGGTGCAATTTCTTGGAAGAGACAATCTTTTTATAACCTTTTGTTATAAAGATTCAGACTGAAAAAAGGGAACTAGCAGACATCTGTTGTTGTCTGAAATTCTTAAAGTTAAGAATTTAACAAGCTAAGTTTTCTGACACAATATTACATTTTTAATAGGCATTTTAACATTTTTATCTGGTAACACCTTAATCACATCCATTACAGTTCCCACCTTGAAAAATTTAAAATCTGTCCCTTACATTAAAAATCCTATCCTGGCCCGCTCCTCTGCAACTCTTTTCAACTGTATATAGAGAAGAGCAATGACTAACTCATTACCCTACTCGATACAGCTCGGAGGGGCAGTCAGGTGCTGTCTGTCCCTGTAACCTTATGGCGTTGCACCCTGAGGGGAGGTGACTGTAATGGAGTGCATTTCATAATTTTCATCTGGTATTTCCTGATTCATAAATGTAGAACATTGGTTAATGGCTTTCCCTATACACTTTTTAAGACAGGGGAGAATACAGCAAACTATGACAGCCAAGGTCACCCAAATTATCAGGATGGTTATTCCTATCTGTGTTAGTAATCCCTGCCACCCTCCCCTAATCCTGGTGAAATATTGATCCCAAGGGTTGGTGAGCCCTGAATTCTTTCTTAGTTCCTCTGACAAATCCTCAAGTTTCCTGATGGCCAGAGTCACCTTACCGTTTGGGCCAGTGTTGTCTGGGATGTAGGTACAACATGTACCTGTTTTAGGCACCATTTTACACACACACCCCTTTTCAGTTAGGACCATATCTAAGGCCATACGGTTTTGGAAAGTCATGTGTGATGCGGCTTCCAGTTGTTTGGCTAAACCTTGGAGTGCATCTCTGGTGTAATTGACAAACCTTTGTTGGTTATAGTAGATGTAATTTATCCAGTCTACGTTCTTATTTATAATGATGATGGGGATCAAAGATTCAAATCCTGCTGCTACTTGGTCTCTTGCTTTGAACTCATCTGGGACCCCTCTAGGGACCCCTATGGTGTTTATGTATACATGAGGGTCAAAGCTTCCTGCTGGGGCACTCCTACGCTACCTGTTAGGCCTGGGTGTGTTGTTTGTATTTGGCTTTTGGTTTTCTGAAAGAATATGTAGAGACATTATGGCCTTGACCAGTGCACATTCTCGTGTCCACTGTCCTGTCAATTTGTTTCTAATTTTCATGCCTCCGCAGATTCAGAACACATCTCCCAAAGACTGGACTTGATTTTGCACTAGATCTGCAGACACCTCACTATAAGATCCACAGTAACCCTTAGTGAAATTCCCAAAGGGTTTCCCCACTCCCTGATACCATCCATAGCATGTGTAATTGCCAGTATATATGGGGATACCTTCTCCTGGCTTTGGAGTCTTGGTGACTATGGGACATTTCTCCTTCCAATGTTCACACAGGGAGTGGTTGTGTTGGTAAACAGGCTAAGGAAAGATGTCTCATGCTCGGGGGATATGTTTAGGGGTACTGTTCCCAAATGAGGCCTAGCCCCCCCCCCCGCACACATAACAATTGGTCTTATTGTGTTTCCCTGCACTGTACCTCATCCACTAGAGCCACAAGTTGACATCTGAGAACCTGGTTTCTGCAGCCATGGTTTCCTCAAAGGTAGGGTCTGCTATGGCCACCATGTCCTTTAATGTCTGTATATGGGGCCTCAGGGGGTTTGAGCTAGATGTGGATTGGGGAACTCCCCACTCAGGGTTATTGAGCATATCTTTCAGTTGGAAAGGCTTTCTAAAACCGGGATACCCACTTCCCCACCATAGGCCCAGAACATAGGTCCCACTGTCTTCTGGGCTAGGATTCTCAATGGTCAGCCTGAACTCTTTGGTGTAAGGCTGATCTGTGTGTTTGTTGATTGTCATTCTATCTAAGAGTGACTTCCCATTTTTGTCTTTTCTATTTTGGGCGTTTTCAGGTTTGTACCCCCAGTTTGTACCCCCAGTGTTCCAACCCTCTGCTCCCCAGGAATCACAGTTGTCACCCCAATAGGTGTCAGTGACGCATACATACACAGTCATGGGTCTTACTGCTTCATTCCAGGACCGGATCTTGTACATACTACCTGGAATTATCTGTTCTCAAGAGGATATAAAAGTGGCAACATGTGTATTGGATGAGTTATATCAGAACTGGGTTACACCATCTTTTTGTTTGATGGCTACCTCTTGTGCCTGGGTAGTGATTACTATGAAAAGGATATACAGAATCATTGTTCGGTCCCCTCGGCCTCTTCCTCAGGTACAGGGACTTTCTTGCAGTGGGAGGCGTGTGTCCTCGTGTTCTTCCCGGCCACCTTGACTGATGTGGCAGTTGTTAGGAGAACCCGGAGAGGACCATCATATCTGGGTTCAAGGGTGTGTTCTCTCACAAACTTCTTTACCGGGACCCAGTCGCCGGGGACCAACTTGTGTGATCCTGCATCTCGCTCAGGATCTGGAATGGAATACTTCTGAATGGATATAGATTAATTCTCGAGATAAAGCAGTCACATAATCAGTTAATACATCATATTGGAGCTGCAACTGTTGTGGGAAATAACAACCTAGTCTGGGAGCTGAACCAAATATTATCCCATAGGGTGACGAACCATGATTTCCCCTTGGAGTGTACCTAACACTGAATAAGAAAATGGGTAGGCTGTCTAAGGCCAACTCATTCCCGTTTCCTGAGACATTTTTAGCATTCTAGATTTTATTGTGCCGTTTAATCTTTCCACCTTCCCACTGCTCTGAGGATGGTATGGGGTGTGGAAAGATCATGTGACCCCTAAAGCTGCCCATATCTCTTTGGTTACTGAGGCCGTGAAAGCCGGCCCCTGGACACTCTCTATAACCTCTGGGACACCATACCTGCACACTATTTCCGTTAAAAGTCTTTTAGCCATGGTTTTTGCTGTCATTCAATGCATATTCATATTGGCCACTCTTTGGCATCTGGATGTGGTCGATCTGTATCCTTTGAAAGGGGTACTGGGACCACTGCAGGAAACATTGATCGTGGCTCCTTTCTTGATCCACACTTCTTTTTCTTCTTTGTCAGCTGGTTCTTGCTGCTCCTTGAGATGGGTCCTGCTCACAAGAGGGTTTTGTAGAATCATGGTGGTCTGTACAGTTTCTTCAGGGGTATCCAATGTACCATCCAGGATGGGTGCATCCACTCCACTGACCACTTCTTGTGTTCTGTTTGCAGCTTGTTTCGCAGCAGTGTCTGCCAGGTAATTGCCTCGTTCTTCTTGGGAATCCAGCTTGCCGTGCATCTCTACCTTAAGTATAGCCACTTGTGTTGGGATGAGTAGGGCATCCTTTAAGTCCTTGATAGCTGCACTGTGTTTTACAGGTGTTCCTGCTGCTGTCAGGAACCCTCTGGTTTTCCGGATGATCCCAAAATCGCAGGCAACGCCAAGGGCATATATTGAGTCTGTATAGATGTTAGCACTTTTCCCCCCTGCCAATTTACATGCCATTGTTGGTCTGGAGTTCTGGCTCCTGGGCAGATATGGAGAAAGATAATACTGAAGCTTGAAGAACTGTATCTTCGGTGGTGACTGCGTATCCTGTGTGCTCCGTCCAGCGCTATCAGCATACCTGAAACCATCCACTAAGATTGTCAAATCAGGATTCTCAAGGGCTGTTTCACTGACTGTCGGTAAATGTGAAGTCTCCTTTTTCATCACCTCGAAACAGTCATGAGCGGTGAGATGAGCATCATTCTCCAAAGAGGTTCCCCCCTCGAGAAGTGGAAGTAGAGTGGATGGGTTGAGAGTATCACATTGGAGGAGAGTGATGTTATCAGGTAGGAGCAAGGCACACTGGAGTCTGAGGTGTCTTGCTGAAGACAGGTGCTTGGGCTGTACTTGGTTTAGTTTGGCAGTTATGTCATGAGGGGCGAGAAGGATTAAAGGGTGGCCCAACACCAAGTCAGCAGTCTTGTCCAAAAGAGCTTGGGCCGCAAAGACAGCTCTGAGAAAGGAGGGTCCCCCCCCCCTGTCTCTCTGAGACAAACAGTTTGAAAGTCTTTTAGTTCCAAAGCAGGGGCTGTTGAGAGGATCTCCTTCAGAGTTTCAAAATTGTCCACAGCTTCTGGAGAAGCGAGAAAGGGCATCATAAAGGAGTTGCATCAAGAGGGAGGCTTCTGGGATCCAAGAGCGGCAATAGGAGATTAATATCAGGAAAGCATGTAAGGGTTTATGACCTTGAGACAAAGGGATGGCTTTGATTGCAGCAACTCTTCAGTGAGATGTCGGGTACCTTGGGAGATGCAGAGGCCTAGGAAAATCACTTTCTCTCTGGACTTTTTGCTTTAAGGCCTTGCATCCTTGCTCGGCCAAGTGTTGGAGGAGACTTTCAGAGAAGATTAAGGCGTCCTCAAGGGTATCTGTACAGAGCAGGAGGTCATCTACATACGGGAGGAGTACAATTTCAAGGTGTGATTTCATCCAGGTGTCCAGAATGAGGGTTAGCCATAATAGGTGTCTCCAAGACAGTAGCTTCGCTCATAGCCCTAAGGTCTTGTACCCTTCTGTATTTTTCTGGCTTTCCTTTTGCAGTTCGTTTCTTCACTGGGAACAGTGGTGTGTTGCACGGAGATGTGCAGGGTATCAAAGCTCCATTTGACAGAAGGGTCTCGATTTGCTTTGAATTGGATGCAGCTTGAGCTGGCTTCAAGGGGTACTGTGGTCTTCTGGGCAAGGAGCCCCCAGACTTTAGCTGCACCATGATTGGTGGCACCTTTAGACGCCCTACATCTTCAGGCCCTGTGGACCACAGGCATGTGGGGACTCGATCCAAAACTTCTTTTGGGATTCGGGATTCCAACCTCACATTGTGTCATCCAATGATAGTAAAAGGGGAACAGAGCACAGTGCTGAGGCTTCATCGATGGTTAGCGGTGAGCAGACCAGAACACCACCATCGGGTTGGAAGGAAATAGAAGCTTGGAGCCTGGATAAGACATCAACCCCTAACAGATTTAAGGGGCATGTGGAAGAGACCACAAATCTTGCTAGTAGATCAGAAAAATTGCCAACTTGTAAAAGGCGTGTAAGGGGGTTTACCCCGGGTGTTCCGTCCACCCGTACGCATCTTATGTCAATGTCTGATAAGAACGAGGTATTGGATTGTTCTTCTGCCCTAATCACACTTCTGGCAGCACCTGTGTTGCATAAGAAAGTAGTAGGATGGCCCTCGATGGAGAGAGCTATTTTTGCGAGAGGGCCTCCTCAGTCTCCAGAAGATACCATTGTAGGGTAAGTAACACAGGTTTGTTGAAATCCTAGCGGAGAAGGTTTGTATGGTCTGGAGGGGGTGGAGGAGTAGGAGGGGGAGTGTCAAGTCTCCGATATTGGGCGTCTTCACATGTGTCACGGTTGGGGCCTGGTTGTCTGTGGGCAAGCTTCTGCGGTCTTCGGTATTCCCTTCTAGAATGGCCAGGTCTTCCTCAGTTGTAGCAAACACGTGGAGCTGGTACTGATGGGCGCAGATAGGGTGTGTCAGAGGCCATCATGCGAGGAGCTACTCTCTACTACTCTGATATACTCAGACCCTTTCAGATTTACTCTTTAAGACCTGAAATAAATTAACATGTGTCTATGTGCTTTGTTCAGCACGCTAAAACCCAAATCAGTAAACTTCTTGTGCTATTTCTCAACAGATTCGCCTTTTCTTGTGTGACCTCTTGTACACATATAGGCTTCAGGCATTTCAGAGTGGATATATGAATACATACAGAATAAATGTTTTCTTTTCTCTTTTTTTTTTTTTTTCCTTCAGAATAACCTACAAAATGTTTAGATGTGAATGGGCCCTAAATCTAGATATAGATTTAAGCGAGGAAAGCACTTCCTCTTTCGTTCTTCTCTTGGCATAACGCCCAGAATACATAAACTTCCTCTTTATTTATAATACTCTTAAATATATTCTCAATTGAAATTGAACATTTTAAACTTAATTTTAAACCAGTTATTGCTAATACAGCTTAAACACAATTAAAACCATTTGCATAAATATAGCACATTTGCTACATTCACTGTTATTAGAGAAACTCCTTAAAGTCAGACTCTCGGTGATGAAGGGAAGGGGCCGTATTGGGGTCATTGTCTTTGGTGGCGTGAGGGTCCAGGAACCCATTCAAAGGGGGTTTAGGGAAAGTACTGGGTAATGGCTGCTGGATTGCAAGGGGCGTAAACGTGTGTCACCATATAAGTGGTCAAATGGGTCATTGGACAATGGCATGAAGGAACCCATTGCCCCAGCAGAGGAGTCATACATGGAGATGGATCCAATGCGGGATGTGCCTTGAACTGTAACAGTCTGTCGTTTTTGTCGTTTTGGGGTTGTACCTGTTCCGGCATGCCTGTCAGCTTGGTGCATCCTGGCAGGGCCGGCGTGACCCTGGTCGGGACTTTGAGAGGAGGGACCGGGTTGGGGCTGAGGTTGAGTCCTCTAGTCTATTAGCAATAGGTCGGGCTGAGTCTGAGTCCCTAGTCCCAGGTCTGTTAGAGCAGGAGGGCCAAGGGGGGGAAACCTCCTGAGGCTTGAGTGTCTGCGTTTCCCTCCCTTGTGAGCTGTCCGAGGCTTCCCCAGAATGTACACTTGTCATTAATGGGGTAGGTTGGGCCTTGTAATACAATACCAAGGACTGGTCTATCATTGGATATATGTAGGTAGGTTCCGGTGGGGGCGGTGGTGCAGGTGGTGCAGTTTGGGTCGGGCGTGTGTGGCAGCAACCACCCGAGCCATACAAAGATAAGTGTATATTGTCTACTATTAAGCACGGTGGGGGAGGTGTCAGAGGCTCCTCTGTCTCTTGTAGCAGAGGGGCAGTAGACGAAAGGGAGTGCCTACTTCTTGGGGTCCAGACGCCATTATAGGGCGGTGGCTGTCTGTCTGTCTTAGCTTTTGACCCCTTTTCTGGCTTTTTTGTACACATACACAATACAACCATTTCAACACATGTTTCCTGTTCTATCCACCTTTCTTCATGATGGCTTTGGCAACTTTACTTTGAACCAAGCGTCTGCTGTTTGTAGCAGCCCGTGGTCCCACAACAAACCCCTTTTTCTTTTTAAGAGAGCACGCCATTCATTCAGCTCTAGCCGACCACCCAAATGCATATCAACCCCACACACTTTTGCCAACATCTTTCTCTTTCTTAACGACATCTTCTCCTTCTCGTTCTAATACCAAATCACAAGCAAAACTACCCTCTTTAGGTCTCTCTAACTTCTGCCCCATCTTTAGCTATTGGGAAGTGTATGTGTCCAGGCTCTGGATTTGTATGGCTGTTTTATGAAGCTGTCTTGGACTCGAGGGTCAGACAATCCTCTGACCACCACCTGTCCTCTTTCGGACCACCTTCCAATATATAACACTACCTTGCTACATTCTGTCTTGATGACTGTGATATTTATGTGTGTCTGCTCAGGATTTTTAACAGGTCACGAGGCTGTCCTGGACTCAAGGGTCCGACAATCCTCTATCCGTCACCTGGTACCGGTTCAGACCATATCACAGTCTCAAGTTAACGAGAACAAAATAGAGAGAGAGAGAGAGAAAGGAACGTCTACAGTGTTCGACTGCCATGCAGGTCTTCTTACACGCGTCTTACCAAAACGTAGACCAGTCACACAGCCCTGCCCACTCAGGTGGCCACAGGTAGGGGAGTGAACAAGTAATACGTGACTACTTATTACCCTCAACAAGACAATTAACAAACAGATAAGGAGTACAGTAACTAATATTCAATGCACCACTTTAAATGTCATCTGCATTTCCCAGAACCATGCCCAAATTCCTCACTCTATTTTTTTCTCTTCCTCTTCAAACTGTTCTGGTTGTTGAAGTTGCGACGGACACCTTTCGGCTGCGTGTCCCCTCCTTTTAACTCCACTTTCTATAGCCTGTGGCGACTTGCCAACTTTAAGTTTAACTGGATAATGTACGTTTAATCTAAATACCAACACATCTGTGATCTCTGCTAACAAGGGTCTGTAACCAAGAGCTTCACTCTTATATCCTAGCTCTACCACTTTAACCAACCCCCAGCCTCCTTCATGTATGCCAAACAACAGTCCCCACAAACACATTTAGGACATGACATAATCAACCAAGAAGATATGTGACAGCCGCAGTGAAGTACAGGATTACTCAAACTGTCACGGGATCCCCCATGCCACTATGCGTGTTCCTGATGCCCCCCCTGGGGTTTCCCGGTTGCCCGTACTTCCGTGCTTTGCCGCACAATTATTTATTTTATTCCCCCCAGGAGAAGTTTAACCAAGTCCTGACGCCTTCTCCTAGTCCAGGAGAAGTTTAACTATGTCAACTAATTTCATCCGTCATCCGTGACTATATAAGCAATCCCCCATTCCCAACAGCCACCACTAAACACAAGATCAATCAACAAAACAGAACAGAACAAAACAGGCGGTAGATATAATTGCAGGTTCCTTAACTTATCAACAGACTCGAGGCAAGATTAATACCTGTCTTTGAGGGCCACAGGAAGCCGATATGAACACAGAGATTAACCAGCCACGGGTACAGGATAAACAGTAGACTAGATACAAGGTATCAAAAGTGTCTTACCGTTTCTAGAGGTGATCAGCCTCCTCCTGTATCTCCACGTTGGCTTGTCTCTCAGTCCCTTCTGGATTGGCTACTTGGGACCCTAGCCTTGAGCCCCAGGTTTGAGCGCCAACATGTTTTGGATTCAGAACAAGAGTCTGATATTATTATATCTACCCCTTTATCAAATTGAATGCAAAGCATGCATGCCATGAAGTAATCAAACTCTGACACTTAGTTCAGAATAAAAACTTCCGATCTTTATTTCCTGTTTTTCTGTTAGTTTTATACACTTTTGTCAGACAGAGAATACAGCATATGCAAAACATGTTGTTATGACAATATATGAGATTTTAACAGTTTCAGCAGTTTTAGTGACAATTTCAGCATTTAATCATAGCGATTATTAAATATCTTGGTAATTTCCTCTTGAAAACATTGGATGTTGACGTCATGTCTGCCTTTGGTGCAATTTCTTGGAAGAGACAATCTTTTTATAACCTTTTGTGGTTCGGCTTCAGACTGAAAAAAGGGAACTAGCAGACATCTGTTGTTGTCTGAAATTCTTATGCCCCGTACACACGGTCGGACATTGATCCGACAACAAAATCCTAGGATTTTTTCCAATGGATGTTGGCTCAAACTTGTTTTGCGTACACATGGTCGCACAAAGTTGTCAGAATTTCCGATCGCCAAGAACGCGGTGATGTACACCACGTACGACGAGACTAGAAAAGGCCAGTTCAGAACCAAGCGTGGCACCCTTTGGGCTCCTTTTGCTAATCTCGTGTTAGTAAAAGTTTGGTGAGAGACGATTCACGCTTTTTCAGACTCGTGGTTTTCAGATCGTTTTCTGCGGTTCAGTTTGTGCTTGTAGGTTTGTATCTGCTCTTCAGTGCATGCAAGCAAGCTACATGTGACTTTGTCATTGTGTTCTTGTTCATTCGTTACTGTTTTTCAGGTCGCTCTCGTTACAGGCCTTGCTGTTCTTCAGTGCGTTCTGTTACTTCGTTCTGAGCAGCCGACTGTTTTCTAGCCATGTTGTGTATACGTACTCCTCGTAGAGTTCGTGCTGTGCGGGGGCTTGGTGTTGGGGTCCTGACCTTGACACAAGTCCAGTCCATGAACAGGGTGGGGAGGAGTTCATGGACCAAGAATTGGTTGCTTCAGCGTGACCAGTTCTGTCATATGCCTTTGCTCCGTGAGATCCGTGAGAATAATCCTGATGATTTCAGGAACTTTCTCCGGATGACAGACCCCGTATTTCACCGTTTGTTGGCTTTGCTGACACCCTATATCAGCAGGCAGGATACCTGCATGAGGCAAGCCATCACTCCGGAGCAGAGGCTGGTCGCCACCCTGCGGTACTTGGCGACGGGGAGAAGCCTGCAGGACTTGAAGTTCTCAACAGGCATCTCCCCCCAGGCTCTGGGGATCATTATCCCAGAGACCTGTTCTGCCATCATACAGGTCCTGCAGAAGGAGTATATTAAGGTAAGATTTTTATCCTTTAATATCACATTTTATTGTATATAATGTTTGAAAATATATTGTATTTCTTTCCTCATTCCCTAATTACCCTGATTGTAATATGCTGTGAATGTCCCCTTTGTCCTCATACATGCTGGATTTTTAGGTAATTATTTTTGTTGTCCTTCATACATATTTGCCTTCACTAACCTCCCCAGCATGCTCTCCTGCCCCTATATTCACCTCATGTAGTCACTTAACAATGTATTTTATCAGCTCCATAGTAGTGCTTTACCCCAAACACCCCCTAAAATGTTATTAAATGTGATTTGTGCTTTAAATTCAGGGAGAGTGCCAGAGGTTTTTTTGGGGGGTCCCCAAATCATTTTGAACCCTCCCCCCCAACTGCTAAGTCAGCTGATACCAATTCTCTATCTATCCTCAATCATCTATCTGCTGACTTTTAGCCAAACCCATACACACTATACCCATCTCTTTTGTGGTCAGATGTATGGATGAATTCAACAAAGCATGTAGTGCAAGGGCCTGCCTGTATACTTTCAAATGGTACTGTTTAAAGTTTTTTTATCCTATTATTATCTTGATAGGTAATAGCAGAATGTCCAAATGTGCTCAAATGTGTACAGTGTGTATTTATATCTTTGTATTATGACACTTCTTACCTGTCCAGTGGGCTGCCAATAGTGTAACTAAGGAGGGGCTGTTCAAAGTAATACACATTATTTATGCATTCATCTCTCAATGAAGTGGAGAGGGTTACCTGTCCAAGAGCTCCCCCCCTATAATGTTAGAAATGGCCCATGAGAGGGGGGGGGGGGGAAATATGATCGGTGTACCTTATACTTTGGTCTTTAAAAAATCCCATAAATAAATGTTATCTTGATGTTGGCCAAGAATGTTTGTGTCTAATCTGCTTTCCATGTTTATGTGCAAAAAGACAAATTTTTTTTGTTTTCCTCAACAGTTTCCTTTCACACCACAGGAATGGCAGACTGTGGCCTCCCACTTTGCCCAGGGGTGGGACTTTCCTAACTGCGGAGGGGCAATTGATGGGAAACACGTCCACATCATCCCACCACCCAACTCGGGGTCATACTATAATAATTATAAGGGGTTCAATAGTATTGTGATGTTGGCGGTGGTGTCGGCTACTTATGAGTTCCTGTATGTGGACGTGGGGAAGAATGGCCGGATGTCCGATGGTGGAGTCATCGCCCAGATGGAGTTCTACAGGCGTCTCCAGAATGGCAGCTTGGACTTGCCACCTCCAGAGGACAATGTGGAAGGACTCCCATTCATCTTCATTGCGGATGAAGCCTTTGCGCTGGGGGACCATCTTATGCGGCCATTCCCGATGAGGACCCTCACCCTGGACCAGAGGGTTTTTAATTACCGGCTGGCCAGAGCCAGAAGAGTGGTGGAGAATATGTTTGGAATTATGGCCAGCCGGTTCCACCTATTTCTTACACCCATACATATGGCGGAGTATAAACTGAATCATATTATCCTGACGTGCTGTGTTCTACACAACTTTTTACGGCAACATTCTGCCAACTATGCTAGCTCAGTTGGGCCTGAGGCCGCAATTCAAAATGAACCAACCCTGACGGCGCTTGAAAGTGGCCATCCTGGCTTGCCCTCCCTGAGAGCCCATGATATCCGGCTAAGATACCTTGAATTCTTTGCGGGTAGGGGGGCTATCAATATGCCAGACAATGTGTGAAAACTTTATCAAATAAAAAAAAGATTAAGCAAATCTTTGGTGACATTTACTGCTTGTGTTTGTTTTAGCTGACCCTGACAGAAATGTGGTGAGTCCTGAAAATGGCGTGATTGTGTAACCTTATACAAACCACTGTTGGGTGTTATTTACTAAAGGCAAAGACACTTTGCACTGCAAGTGCACTTGAAACTGCACTTGGAGTGCAAAGTGGATTTGCCCTTAGGAAATAACACCCATTGTCACTGAAAACACCAATTAGAGCACCCCAAAAGTGTTCTAGCGTTGAGACAATAATCCACACATTCTTGATTAACAATCTTTTTAATACCTGCACAATCACATGTGCATTTAGAAAAGGTTTTTAAAACAAACCAACATGTTTGTTGTATAACAATTTTTGGGGTCACATTAGAAAAAGTAGAAATGTCCATTTAAGATAAAACAGGCATGTTTAAAACCCACAAGAAAGACACAAATCTTGAACTTACAAAGTTCACATTTGGTAGAACTTGAAGGCAATATCAGACATAAGTATTTAGGAACTGTGTTTGATATTGCATTCAGATAGGGTGAAGTCCCCCCCGGAAAAGCCAAATTTTGAAGATGCACACAAATACCTGAATGTCAACATGTGCTAGCTGCCATCATGGGGGATCAAGGGACGTGTTTTTGGGGGAGCCACCCCTTCCACACAGCTACTTATTATTATGATATTGAGTTAATATTATTATTGAGTAGGGATGAGCCGAACACCCCCCGGTTCGGTTCGCACCAGAACCTGCGAACGGACCGAAAATTTGCACGAACGTTAGAACCCCATTGACGTCTATGGCACTCGAACGTTTGAAATCAAAAGTGCTCATTTTAAAGGCTAATTTGCATGGTATTGTCCTAAAAAGGGTTTGGGGACCCGGGTCCTACCCCAGGGGACATGTATCAATGCAAAAAAAACTTTTAAAAACGGACGTTTTTTCGGGAGCAGTGATTTTAATGATGCTTAAAGTAAAAAAAAAAAGTGAAATATTCCTTTAAATATAGTACCTGGGGTGTGTCTATAGTATGCCTGCGCGTGTTTCATGTGTTTAGAACAGTCCCTGCACAAAATGTCATTTTTAAAGGAAAAAATCTCATTTAAAACTGCTTGCTGGTTTAATGTAATGTCGGGTCCTGGCAATATGGATGAAAATCAGTGAGACAAAGGGCATGGGTACCCCCCAGTCCATTACCAGGCCCTTTGGGTCTTGTATGGATATTAAGGGGAACCCCGCACCCAAATTAAAATAAGGAAAGGTGTGGGGCCACCAGGCCCTATATACTCTGAACAGCAGTATACAGGCGGTACAAACAATACAGGGACTGTAGGTTTGTTGTTAAGTAGAATCTGTTTGTAATTTTGAATGGGTACATTTTTAACGTGTTTAGCTCCAGCCAAAAAATCTTTTTTAAGCTTTTTGGAAAACATAGGGAAGGGTTATCACCCCTGTGACATTTGTTTTGCTGTCTGTCCTCCTCTTCAGAAGATTTCACCTCACTTTTTGTCCCAATGACAAATGTTTTTTGAAAATTTGGGTTTTTTTGTGGAACACGGATTGGAAAGCATCAGTGGAAAGGAGAAATGTTTTTCCCTTATTAACTCTTATTACAGGAGAGAATTTCCCTTTCTAGAGGTAGATTTCATCTCACTTCCTGTTGTCTCCTTCCGTTTGCAAGTAGGAGTCATTTGTAAGTTAGATGTTTGAAAGTAGGGGCCTGCCCTATATACTCAGCAGAAATTTGGGCCTTAGGTGTTGTTGTGGCCACAACACTGTAAGCCCTCACAGGGCCCTGCTGTGAAATATTAGATCAAGAATTGTAATTACATGCCCCTGTTGAACAAGGGCAGAAAAATTGGGCCTTTGGTGGTGGTGGTGCTGGTGCCACAACACTGTAAGTCCTCACTCGCTCTTGGTGGGTGCAGAAATGGGCCCTGCTGTGAAATATTAGATCAAGAATTGTAATTACATGCCCCTGTTGAACAAGGGCAGAGAAATTGGGCCTTTGGTGGTGGTGGTGCTGGTGCCACAACACTGTAAGTCCTCACTCGCTCTTGGTGGGTGCAGAAATGGGCCCTGCTGTGAAATATTAGATCAAGAATTGTAATTACATGCCCCTGTTGAACAGGGGCTGAAAAATTAGGCCTTAGGCACTGGTGCTGGTGCCACAACACTGCAACCCCTCACAGATACTCTAGTTGGAACGCAGAAATGAGCCCTGCTGCAAAGTATTGCATCAAAAATTGTAATAACACACCCCTGTTAAACAGGGGCTGAAAAATTGGGCCTTAGGCAATGGTGCTGGTGCCACAACACTGCAACCCCTCACAGATACTCTAGTTGGAACGCAGAAATGAGCCCTGCTGCAAAGTTTTGCATCAAAAATTGTAATTACAGGCCCCTGTTAAACAGGGCCTGAAAAATTGGGCCTTAGGCACTGGTGCTGGTGCCACAACACTGCAACCTCTCACAGATACTCTAGTTGGAACGCAGAAATGAGCCCTGCTGCAAAGTATTGCATCAAAAATTGTGATTACACGCCCCTGTTAAACAGGGGCTGAAAAATTGGGCCTTAGGCACTGGTGCTGGTGCCACAACACTGCAACCCCTCACAGATACTCTAGTTGTAACGCAGAAACGAGCCCTGCTGCAAAGTATTGCATTAAAAATTGTAATTACACACCCCTGTTAAACAGGGTCTGAAAAATTGGGCCTTAGGCACTGGTGGTGGCGCCCAGAACCAAAAATGTTCTTACAAACTATCAGCGTGATGATTGAGGAGGAAGAGGATAATTACTCAGGGATAGTCACTCAGCATCAGCATAGGCAGTCTTTGAAGGGATCTGAGATTTCAAAAAAATTATTCGGTTACATCAGCATCAGGTGCTTGGTAGCTGGTGGTGATCCAAGACTGATTCATTTTTATTAAGGTCAGTCGATCGACCGAGTCGGTGGACAGACGCACCCTGTGATCGGTTACAAAGCCTCCAGCAGCACTGAATGTGCGTTCCGAAAGAACGCTGGATGCAGGACAGGCCAGTAGCTCAATTGCATACTGTGCAAGCTCTGGCCAGTGATCCATCCTCAAGACCCTGTAACCCAGAGGATTTTCGGTGGGAAAGGTGTCCAAGTCAGATCTTGCCCCTAGGTATTCCTGCACCATGTAAAACAGACGCTGGGGATGGTTGCTGGAACCGATCATACCTTGGGGCTGCGGACCAAAAAATTGTCTGAACGCATCAGTCAGACGGCCACCTTCTCCACCGCTCCTCCTTTGACTGACCGAAGCCTCAGCAACACGTTGTCCAGAAACAGGAGCTTGTAACCTCCCAGTGTCTGGGAACGCGTTGCACAGACCTTTCTGCAAGGCCTCCCGAAGATGTTTCATCCTCTGCTCCCTCTGCGATGGCAAGATAAGGTCCGCAACCTTACCCTTGTAACGAGGATCGAGGAGGGTTGCCAGCCTGTATTGGTCCTTCTCCTTGATACCACGAATACGAGGATCCTTACGCAGGCTTTGCAGGATCAGGGAGGCCATGCAGCGTAGGTTTGCTGAGGCATTCGGTCCGGAGTCCTCTGGGTCACTAAGGACGACATGGTCCACAGCCACCTCCTCCCAGCCACTTACAAGTCCATGTATTTCTTGGGACTGATCCCTTAAAGACTACTGCTGATGCTGAGTGCCAGGCTCCACCTCCATATTGACACAATCTTCCTCCTCCTCCTCCTCCTCGTCCTCTTCCTGTGTGATCGGCGGGCACGCAGGAACACTGTCTGGATAAAGGGGGCCTTGAGTGCTAAGGAAGTCCTCCTCTTCCTGCCTCTGTTCTGCCTTAAGTGCCCTGTCCATTATTCCACGCAGCATGTGCTCCAACAGGTGGACAAGGGGGACAGTGTCACTGATGCATGCACTGTTACTGCTCACCATCCTCGTGGCCTCCTCAAATGGTGACAGGAAAGTGCATGCATCCCTGATCATGGCCCACTGGCGTGGGGAAAAAAAACCAAGCTCCCCTGACCCTGTCCTGGTGCCATAGTCGCACAGGTACTCATTGATGGCCCTCTGCTGCATGTGCAGCCGCTGCAGCATGGCCAACGTTGAGTTCCACCTGGTGGGCATGTCACAGATTAGGCAGTTCTTGGGCAGGTTAAACTCCTTTTGGAGGTCCGTCAGCCGAGCACTGGCATTATATGACCGGCGGAAATGCACACAGACTTTCCTGGCCTGCCTCAGGACATCCTGTAAGCCCGGGTACCTGCCCAAGAACCACTGCACCACCAAGTTAAGGACATGAGCCAAACAGGGCACATGGGTCATTTGTCCCTGTCGGAGGGCAGAGAGGAGGTTGGTGCCATTGTCGCAAACCACCATTCCTGCCTTAAGTTGGCGTGGCGTCAACCACCTCTGAACCTGCCCCTGCAGAGCTGACAGAACCTCTGCCCCAGTGTGGCTCCTGTCCCCCAAGCACACCAGCTCAAGCACCGCATGGCATCTTTTGGCCTGCGTACTTGCGTAGTCCCTTGAACAGCTACGGAGCACCGCTGGTTCCGAGGACAAAGCACAGGAAGAGGCCATGGAGGAAGAAGAAGAGGAGGGGGTGGAGGAGAGAGGTGTGTCACAATCATTAGCATTTTGGAGGCGTGGTGGCGGAACAACCTCCAACACTACTGCACCTTGTCCTGCATCCTTCCCAGCTGCCAGCAGAGTCACCCAATGGGCCGTGAAACTTAGGTAACGTCCCTGTCCATGCCTGCTGGACCATGAGTCAGCGGTAATACGCACCTTACCGCTGACCGCCCTGTCCAGCGAGGCATGGACATTGCCTTCCACATGCCGGTAGAGAGCCGGAATCGTCTTCCGTGAGAAAAAGTGGCGTTTGGGTACCTGCCACTGAGGAACCGCACATTCCACAAACTCACAGAAGGGGGCAGAGTCTATCAACTGAAAAGGCAGCAGTTGAAGTGCTAGCAATTTTGCCAAGCTAGCATTCAACCGCTGGGCATGTGGATGGCTGGGAGCAAACTTCTTTCGGCGGTGCAGCAGCTGGGGCAGGGAAATTTGCCTGGTACAATCTGACGTCGGTGTACCAAAAGCAGATTGCCGACAAGTACTTGGCTGTGACACACCTAATTCTACACCTTCATTCCTCTCAGTGCAGGTCTCAGAGAGGACTGAAGGTATAGTGGGGTTGGAGATCTCAGCTGATGAGGAGCAAGGAGAGGTCCTCTTTGTTCTTTGGTGTGGGTCTTTTAGATACGCTTGCCAACGAACTGCATGGCAGGTCAACATATGTCTGGTCAAGCATGTGGTACCCAAGCGGGAGATGTTTTGGCCACGCGAGATACGCATGAGACATATGTTGCAAATAGCAGCGGTGCGATCTGATGAAATCATCTCAAAAAAGGCCCACACCAAAGAACTTTTTGAATAACGCGCAGAGACTGCAGCGCCCTGCACATGTGGAGCTTTGGGGTGTGATGCAGTCAAGGTGCTGCCCTTAGGCTGGCCCCTGGAGGGCATCCTGCCTCCTCCTCCTCCTCTCTCCTATCAGGCACCCACGTTGAGTCAGTGACCTCATCATCCCCTCCCTCCTCATCACTGGAGCAAACCTGGCAGTATGCTGCAGCAGGGGGAGCATGACTGCCAGATTGCTGTCCTTCTTGGGCACCCCCTCTGTCCTTGCTCACGTTACTGCCTTCATCGAGCTCAGTATAATCATCAGAGCCTTCCAAACGCTGGGCATCCTCCTGGAGCATGTACCCGCATGTACCCAACATTGTGGTCAAACAGTTTGAGGGACTCCTCAGGAGGACATGGTGGGGCTAGGGAAGGTGTCACTGATGACATTGAGCCAAGGGAAGAGGCAAAAGTACTCTGGGCATGGGTGAGAGAGGATGAGGACGGCTTGGTCATCCACTCGACCAAGTCTTCCGCATGTTGCGGCTCAATGCGGCCACCTGCCGAAAAAAAGGCCAAGCGTGTCCCATGGCCACATGCTGATGAGGATGCACCGTCTCCACGACCAGCACTAGACACAGAGCCTGCTTGCCCTCTCTTATTGGCTTGTGACTGTCTGCCTCTCCTTCTTGGCCTTCCAGACATACTAATGGCCTGTAGCTGCACTAAGCTGGGATATATATATATATATATATATATATATATATATATATATATATGTACTGATACTGCAGCTAGCAAAATCAACTGCTTGCCTGTAGTATGAGAACACCACCAACCTTCTACAGGTAGCTTTAGCTGAACACTGTGCAGAGCTCGCAAAAAAATAACTTGTAGGTTTAGCTGGACACTGTGAGGAGGACGCACCACACTAACTTGTAGTTTTAGCTGAACACTGTGAGCAGGACGCACCGCACTAACTTGTAGGTTTAGCTGAACACTGTGAGGTGGACGCCCCGCACTAACTTGTAGTTTTAGCTGAACATGTGAGGTGGACGCACCACACTAACTTGTAGTTTTAGCTGAACACTGTGAGCAGGACGCACAGCACTAACTTGTAGTTTTAGCTGAACACTGTGAGCAGGACGCACCGCACTAACTTGTAGGTTTAGCTGAACACTGTGAGCAGGACGCACCCCACTAACTTGTAGGTTTAGCTGAACACTGTAAACAGGACACAACCCACTAACTTGTAGTTTTAGATGAACACTGTGAGCAGGACGCACTGCACTAACTGTAAATAGTCTAGCTGCCTGACTGTGGTACTAATAGGATCAAAAGAACACCAGAAATTTTCTTCAGGTAGCTGTAAATACTGTAACAAGACAAGCCTGCCTGTCAGTAAGAAGATAACAGGAACGGATCTAGCTGAACACTGTGAGCAGGACGCACTGCACTAACTTGTAGCTTTAGATGAACACTGTGCAGAGGTCTCACTACACTAACTTGTAAGTTTAGCTGAACACTGTGAGCAGGACGCACAGCAGTAACTTGTAGTTGTAGCTGAACACTGTGAGCAGGACGCACTGCACTAACTTCTAGGTTTAGCTGAACACTGTGAGGTAGACGCACCGCACTAACTTGTAGTTTTAGCTGAACACTAAGCAGGACGCACCGCTCTAACTTGTAGGTTTAGCTGAACACTGTGAGCAGGACGCACCCCACTAACTTGTAGGTTTAGCTGAACACTGTGAGCAGGACGCACCCCACTAACTTGTAGTTTTAGCTGAACACTATGAGCAGGACGCACTGCACTAACTGTAAATAGTCTAGCTGCCTGACTGTGGTACTAATAGGATCAAAAGAACACCAGCAATTTTCTTCAGGTAGCAGTAAATACTGTAACAAGGCAAGCCTGCCTGTCTGTAAGAAGATAACAGGAACAGATCTAGCTGAACACTGTGAGCAGGACGCACTGCACTAACTTGTAGCTTTAGATGAACACTGTGCAGAGGTCTCACTACACTAACTTGTAGGTTTAGCTGAACACTGTGAGCAGGACGCACAGCACTAACTTGTAGTTTTAGCTGAACACTGTGAGCAGGACGCACCGCACTAACTTCTAGGTTTAGCTGAAAACTGTGAGGTGGACGTACCGCACTAACTTGTAGTTTTAGCTGAACACTGTGAGCAGGACGCACTGCACTAACTTGTAGCTTTAGATGAACACTGTGCAGAGGTCTCACTACACTAACTTGTAGGTTTAGCTGAACACTGTGAGCAGGACGCACAGCACTAACTTGTAGTTATAGCTGAACACTGTGAGCAGGACGCACCGCACTAACTTCTAGGTTTAGCTGAACACTGTGAGGTGGATGCAACGCACTAACTTGTAGTTTTAGCTGAACACTGTGAGCAGGACGCACAGCACTAACTTGTAGTTTTAGCTGAACACTGTGATCAGGACGCACCGCACTAACTTGTAGGTTTAGCTGAACACTGTGAGCAGGACGCACCCCACTAACTTGTAGGTGTAGCTGAACACTGTGAGCAGGACACACCACACTAACTTGTAGTTTTAGCTGAACACTGTGAGCAGGACGCACAGCACTAACTTGTAGTTTTGACTGAACACTGTGAGCAGGATGCACCACACTAACTTGTAGGTTTAGCTGAACACTGTGAGCAGGACGCACCCCACTAACTTGTAGGTTTAGCTGAACACTGTGAGCAGGACGCACCCCACTAACTTGTAGTTTTAGCTGAACACTGTGAGCAGGACGCACTGCACTAACTGTAAATAGTCTAGCTGCCTGACTGTGGTACTAATAGGATCAAAGAACACCAGCAATTTTCTTCAGGTAGCTGTAAATACTGTAACAAGACAAGCCTGCCTGTCAGTAAGAAGATAACAGGAACGGATCTAGCTGAACACTGTGAGCAGGACGCACTGCACTAACTTGTAGCTTTAGATGAACACTGTGCAGAGGTCTGTCAGTAAGAAGATAACAGGAACGGATCTAGCTAAACTGAATACAGTGTATATATATATATGCAACACCTGGGATGCATATATATACACAATACACTGTAAGTGCAGCTAACTGACTGACTGTTCTGCCTAATCTATCTAACTCAAATCAAATGACACTGTCTGTCTCTCTCTCTCTCTATCTATGAACGCCGTAAAACACACTACACAGGGCCGCCGTTATATATAGTGTGGGGCGTATATAGTGTGGGGCGTGTACTAAATCCCCTGAGCCATAATTGGCCAAAGCCTCCTTGGCTTTGGCCAATTACGGCTCTCTGTTCAGACGGCGCTGTGATTGGCCAAGCATGCGGGTCATAGTGCATGCTTGGCCAATCATCAGCCAGCAATGCACTGCGATGCCGCAGTGAATTATGGGCCGCGACGCGCCACACGAATTTGGCACGAACGGCCCATATCGTTCGCAATTCGGCGAACGGCCAACAGACGATGTTCGAGTCGAACATGGGTTCGACTCGAACATGAAGCTCATCCCTATTATTGAGGAAGGGTTGCACCCCCAAAACGCATCCATTGATCTCCCGTGATGGCAGATAGCATATGTTGACACACTGTGTGCATTCTCAAAATGTGGCTTTTCTCCAATTAGATAAAAAATGTTAAAATTGTAGCACACCATAAAAAAAAGGGATTTGGAGGGGTTTTAAACTCTTCCCAAAACATTAATGATGCTCTTATTTTTTTTGAATAACATCATTGATGTTTTTCTTGATGTTTTCCAAGTCCCTATTACACCCCATGATCTCCCCAATCAGGATCTGTGCACTTTCCGAGGTGAAATGCCCTGGATCCACAACATCACGATCACCTAAAAAAATAGAAACCAAAAAAAAAACATGTATTATAAATATGCCGGCATCCATCTCTTACCTGAGCCTGTGGTCGCAGACACTCACCTGTTGTGGTGACTATTTCCGCCACGTCTTCCCCATCCTGCTCTTCTTGTCTTTGGTGGATTTCCCCTTCTTCCAGAGGTGGGGGGTCTCTGGTCTCCTCGGATGAGGGGTGTCCTCCGAGTCTTTTCTCCCCTATGTTAAAAAAAATGGTATACTTAGCACACAGATATTTGATGGCAGAACTATAAATATGAAACATTGCTTGGAAGTGTGGTACAATTGACTATTTGGGCAGAGTTCCAAGATGTAGAATTTTTAGTGTCCTTTGTCGAGCTTCAATACTTTACCTGTTTTGTAAAAGCTTCACAGATGGAGACACCCCTATAGTATACACTGGAGCACCTGTGTGGGCCCCCTAATAAAAAGGGTGTTCTTGTGTCCCACACTAGTGCTCCAGAGTCCAGCTGTGAAAACTGCTGCTGAGTGTCCTTTCCTTACACAGAATCTAGTTTGCATTTCATTCTAGTAACAAACCCATCTACACAACCAAATTATTTTCATACAAGTAGGCCCTAAAAAATGTGGTCAAATGCATATGGCCAAAACAATGGTGTTTTATAGGCCAAAAGAAAAATGTTTGATACGAACGAATAATGTGCCCATGAACATGAAAGTTATTTTAAACTGGATAACAGTTAAGAAAAGCACATGGAGCAGCACGAACGTAATAAACACAAAAAGAATAGGAACACAGCACAAATACTTACTTTTTTGCAACACTCTCCGGATCTTTCTGTACTGCTCGTGTTCTCTTAATTTTAGGTCCGACCACCGCTTCCTGAGCTGATCTTTCGATCGTCGTACCCCGAAATTCCGGTGCAGACTCTTGACCACTTTCGCTATGATCTTGGCCTTTCTGACATTGGGGTTGGGGTAAGGTCCATACTTTCCATCATAGTCGGCCCTCTTCAGGATGTCGACCATCTCCAAAATTCTCCCCAAAGGACATATTTGAGGCCTTAAATCTTCTCCTTCTGGATCCAGACATTTCTGGCTCCGGGCTTTCTTCCCCCTCCTCCTCGTTGCTATAATTAGCATGCACCTGCTGTGTCTCCGCCATGTGCTCTTCCCCCACTGCGCCGAATGAAAAGGGGTGGGGAATAGACTAGAAAGAACGTCAGGGGCGGGCAGAGTTACATGCATGCGCAGTGTGTATAAAGCGTAACACGCATGTGTAGTACATACGATCTGTGAGCGGAGGAAGGAGTATCGGAGGCGCCGATCGTGATAACGAAGGTAAGATCTAAACTTGGGCCTATACTGCTTCTAGATAGAGGCCTATATTGTAGGCCTATATTGTATTTTGAAATGTACCTGCCTCCTCACCAACAAACTGTTTTTTTTGAAGGAAAACACACATAGGTGAGTATAATTGAACCAAAAATTCCTTTATTAAGGGCTCAGAACCAAACAAAGAGGGAGGCAACACTGGAGAAACAGCTGAAATTGGCGAAGCCTTTGGTCCCCAGGGCAGACATCAATTATTTTACTGCAAAATTGGTGGCCTGAGGAGTCCATATGTAAGGAAGTGCAGTCTCGTTCAGAAGTCACAGAGATCCGGAAAGCAGCAGATGACATCTATGTCCCCAGGCTTTGGTCATAGAAGAGACTGCATCTTTTGTCAGACCAGACTGAACCCAGGGCCATCACTCTCTGGTCTTCCTTCCACGCTTCCTTCCACGCTGTGGCTCTGGTGGTGGAGTTGTGGCAGGAGGAGGAGGAGGAGGAGGATGGTCCAACTCAATCACGTCAGTCTTGGGTGTGATTTCGCCACTCACCCCCTTAGTTAGGACTTTATAAATAAGTTTCTCACACATGAGGCGTTGACCCTCCTGCATGCCCTTCAGTTTGGTGGCAGCCATGCAGGCAAAGGCCTCTTCAGGAGTGGGTAAGGCTCTGAGGGAGGCAGAAGCCTCCTGACTGAGCCTGAGTGCTGAATCCTGAACGTGACTCCCCTTCCTGGGTCTTTTGTTTGGAAGGCGGAGGGGAGGTACATGCGATTCTGTCAGGCTCCGACTGGTCCCAGGCTTCTCCTGGCTGCCATTTAGCCGCACCTCCTCCTGGCTGCCACTAACCCCCGCCTCCTCCTGGCTGCCACATTCCACAGCCTCCTCCTGTGTGCCACATTTCAGAGCCTCATCCTGGCTGAGGTCTTCCTGTGTATAAAAAAGGGACATAGTTTGAGTTTTTGATTCATCAATCACACACAATTTTCATCTCATGACTGTTGCAAATTAAATGTTAACAAATATAACAGACTATCATTCTGAGCCCAGCATTTTTCATTCTTGTCCCAATTTTTTGTGCCCACTACTGTCTATTGATGTGTAAAACACTTCCTTAAATCAGCAATTAGTGATCAATAATAACATCTAGTAAAGATCATTTATTTATTGACCAGAAATCTGTAGAAGAATTCTATACCTGACTCCATCTGGGCTCCTCCACTTCTTCCTGGCTGGAAGTCCCAGGTTGGACATCGGAAGCCTCAGCTGGGGAGGAAGAAAGAGTGATAGGAAGAGTTGAAAGGGATTCACTGACTCCAGTTTGGTCTGACAGAAATCGCAGTCTCTCATAGTACCACAGCCTGGGGACATAAATGTCATCTGCTGCAGCTCCTGATCTCTGGGAATCCTGGACCTTCTTGCGCTCCCTTAGATAAGTGCTCCTCAGGCCACCAATTTTGGCTTTTAAATAGGGGATGGTTGCTGTGGGGACCACCGGCTTCACCAACTCCAGCAGTTTCTCCAGCGCTGCCTGCCTCTTTTGTTTATTATTATAATGTGGATATTTCACCTGCCACAGACAGGGCAGCTCCCTGTACTTGTCTATGAACAGGGGGAGGAAGTTGTGGTCATTGAAGCCATCCATTTTATCTGCAAAACACAAGACAAACCTTAATGTCAGGCAAAACTCTCCTAATCTTGTTACAATATAGGCCTCAATCTAGAAGCAGTATAGGCCCAAGTTTAGATCTTACCTTCGTTATCACGATCGGCGCCTCCTTCCTCCGCTCACAGATCGTACGTACTACGCACGTGTGTTACGCTTTATACACACTGCGCATGCGTGTAACTCCGCCCGCCCCTGATGGTCTTTCTAGTCTATTCCCCGCCCCTTTTCGTTCGGCGCAGTGGGGGAAGAGCACATGGCAGAGACACAGCAGGTGCGTGCTAATTATAGCAACGAGGAGGAGGGGGAGGAAAGCCCGGAGCCGGAAACGTCTGGATCCAGAAGGAGAAGATTTAAGGCCTCAAATATGTCCTTTGGGGAGATGTTGGAGATGGTCGACATCCTGAAGAGGGCCGACTATGATGGAAAGTGTGGACCTTACCCCAACCCCAATGTCAGAAAGGCCAAGATCATGGCGAAAGTGGTCAAGAGTCTGCATCGGAATTTCGGGGTACGACGATCGAAAGATCAGCTCAGGAAGCAGTGGTCGGACCTAACATTAAGAGAACACGAGCAGTACAGAAAGATCCAGAGAGTGCTGCAAAAAAGCAAGTAGCTGTGCTGTGTTCCTATTCTTTTTGTGTTTATTACGTTCGTGCTGCTCCATGTGCTTTTCTTAACTGTTATCCAGTTTAAAATGTCAACTTTCATGTTCATGGGCACATTATTCGTTCGTATCAAACATTTTTCTTTCGGCCTATAAAACACCATTGTTTTGGCCATATGCATTTGACCACATTTTTTAGGGCCTACTTGTATTAAAATAATTTGGTTGTGTAGATGGGTTTGTTACTAGAATGAAATGCAAACTAGATTCCGTGTAAGGAGAGGACACTCAGCAGCAGTTTTCACAGCTGGACTCTGGAGCACTAGTGTGGGACATAAGAACACCCTTTTTATTAGGGGGCCCACACAGGTGCTCCAGTGTATACTATAGGGGTGTCTCCATCTGTGAAGCTTGTACAAAACAGGTAAAGTATTGAAGCTTGACAAAGGACACTAAAAATTCTACATCTTGGAACTCTGCCCAAACAGACAATTGTACCCCACTTCCAAGCAATGTTTCATATTTATAGTTCTGCCATCAAATATCTGTGTGCTAAGTATACCATTTTTTTTTAACAGGGGAGAAAAAACTCGGAGGACACCCCTCATCCGAGGAGACCAGAGACCCCCCACCTCTGGAAGAAGGGGAAATCCACCAAAGACAAGAAGAGCAGGATGAGGAAGATGTGGTGGAAATAGTCACCACAACAGGTGAGTGTCTGCGACCACAGGCTCAGGTAAGAGATGGATGCCGGCATATTTATAATAATTTTTTTTTTTTTGGTTTCTATCTTTTTAGGTGATCTTGATGTTGTGGAACCAGGGCATTTCACCTCGGAAAGTGCACAGATCCTGATTGGGGAGATCATGGGGTGTAATAGGGACTTGGAAAACATCAAGAAAAACATCATTGATGTTATTCAAAAAAATAAGAACATCATTGATGTTTTGAGAAGAGTTTAAAACCCCTCCAAATCCCTTTCTTTTATGGTGTGCTACAATTTTAACATTTTTTATCTAATTGGAGAAAAGCCAAATTTTGAGGATGCACACAGTGTGTCAACATGTGCTATCTGCCATCACGGGAGATCAATGGACGCGTTTTGGGGGTGCAACCCTAATAATAAAGTAGCTGTGAGGAAGGGGTGGCTCCCCCAAAAACACGTCCCTTGATCCCCCACGATGGCAGCAAGCACATGTTGACATTCAGGTTTTTGTGTGCATCTTCAAAATTTGGCTTTTCCGGGGGTGACTTCACCCCATCTGAATGCAATATCAAACACAGTTCCTAAATACTTATGTCTGATATTGCCTTCAAGTTCTACCAAATGTGAACTTTGTAAGTTCAAGATTTGTGTCTTTCTTGTGGGTTTTAAACATGCCTGTTTTATCTTAAATGGACATTTCTACTTTTTCTAATGTGACCCCAAAAATTGTTATAGAACAAACATGTTGGTTTGTTTTAAAAACCTTTTCTAAATGCATATGTGATTGTGCAGGTATTAAAAAGATTGTTAATCAAGAATATGTGGATTATTGTCTCAACGCTAGAACACTTTTGGGGTGCTCTAATTGGTGTTTTCAGTGACAATGGGTGTTATTTCCTAAGGGCAAATCCACCTTGCACTCCAAGTGCAGTTTCAAGTGCACTTGTAGTGCAAAGTGTCTTTGCCTTTAGCGAATAACACCCAACAGTGCTTTGTATAAGGCTACACAATCACGCCATTTTCAGGACTCACCACATTTCTGTCAGGGTCAGCTAAAACAAACACAAGCAGTAAATGTCACCAAAGATTTGCTTAATGTTTTTTTTTATTTGATAAAGGTTTCACACATTGTCTGGCATATTGATAGCCCCCCTACCCGCAAAGAATTCAAGGTATCTTAGCCGGACATCATGGGCACTCAGGGAGGGCAAGCCAGGACGGCCACTTTCAAGTGCCGTCAGGGTTGGTTCATTTTGAATTCCGGCCTCAGGCCCAACTGAGCTAGCATAGTTGGCAGAATGTTGCTGTAAAAAGTTGTGTAGAACACAGCAAGCCAGGATAATATGATTCAGTTTATACTCCACCATATGTATGGGTGTAAGAAATAGGTGGAACCGGCTGGCAATGATTCCAAACATTTTCTCCACCACTCTTCTGGCTCTGGCCAGCCGGTAATTAAAAACCCTCTGGTCCAGGGTGAGGGTCCTCATCGGGAATGGCCGCATAAGATGGTCCCCAGCGCAAAGGCTTCATCCGCAATGAAGTCGAATGGGAGTCCTTCCACATTGTCTTCTGGAGGTGGCAAGTCCAAGCTGCCATTCTGGAGATGCCTGTAGAACTCCGTCTGGGCGATGACTCCACCATCGGACATCCGGCCATTCTTCCCCATGTCCACATATAGGAACTCATAAGTAGCCAACACCACCGCCAACATCACAATACTATTGAACCCCTTACAATTATAATAGTACGACCCCGGGTTGGGTGGTGGGATGATGTGGACGTGTTTCCCATCAATTGCCCCTCCGCAGTTAGGAAAGTCCCACTGCTGGGCAAAGTGGGAGGCCACAGTCTGCCATTCCTGTGGCGTGGAAGTAAACTGTTGAGGAAAAAAAAAAAATTAGTCTTTTTGCACATAAACATGGAAAGCAGATTAGACACAAACATTCTTGGCCAACATCAAGATAACATTTATTTATGGGATTTTTTAAAGACCAAAGTATAAGATACACCGATCATATTCCCCCTCCCCCTCTCATGGGCCATTTCTAACATTATAGGGGGGGGGGAGCTCTTGGACAGGTAACCCTCTCCACTTCATTGAGAGATGAATGCATAAATAATGTGTATTACTTTGAACAGCCCCTCCTTAGTTACACTATTGGTAGCCCTCTGGACAGGTAAGAAGTGTCATTATACAAAGATATAAATACACACTGTACACATTTGAGCACATTTGGACATTCTGCTATTACCTATCAAGATAATAATAGGATAAAAAAACTTTAAACAGTACCATTTGAAAGTATACAGGCAGGCCCTTGCACTACATGCTTTGGGGAATTCATCCATACATCTGACCACAAAAGAGATGGGTATAGTGTGTATAGGTTTGGCTAAAAGTCAGCAGATAGATGATTGAGGATAGATAGAGAATTGGTATCAGCTGACTTAGCAGTTGTGGGGAGGGAGGATTCAAAATGATTTGAGGACCCCCCAAAAAAAACCTCTGGCACTCTCCCTGAATTTAAAGCACAAATCACATTTAAAAACATGTTAGGGGGTGTTTGGGGTAAAGTACTACTATGGAGCTGATAAAATACATTGTTAAGTGACTACATGAGGTGAATATAGGGCCAGCAGAGCATGCTGGGGAGGTAAGTGAAGGCAAATATGTATGAAGGACAACAAAAATAATTACCTAAAAATCCATGAGGACAAAGGGGACATTCACAGCATATTACAATCAGGGTAATTAGGGAATGAGGAAAGAAATACAATATATTATCAAACATTATATATAATAAAATGTGATATTAAAGGATAAAAATCTTACCTTAATATACTCCTTCTTCAGGACCTGTATGATGGCAGAACAGGTCTCTGGGATAATGATCCCCAGAGCCTGGGGGGAGATGCCTGTTGAGAACTTCAAGTCCTGCAGGCTTCTCCCCGTCGCCAAGTACCGCAGGGTGGCGACCAGCCTTTGCTCCGGAGTGATGGCTTGCCTCATGCAGGTATCCTGCCTGCTGATATAGGGGGTCAGCAAAGCCAACAAACGGTGAAATACGGGGTCATCTCCGTCGCCCGGAGAAAGTTCCTGAAATCATCAGGATTATTCTCACGGATCTCACGGAGTAAAGGCATATGACAGAACTGGTCACGCTGAAGCAACCAATTCTTGGTCCATGAACTCCTCCCCACCCTGTTCATGGACTGGACTTGTGTCAAGGTCAGGACCCCAACACCAAGCCCCCGCACAGCACGAACTCTACGAGGAGTACGTATACGCAACATGGCTAGAAAACAGTCGGCTGCTCAGAACGAAGTAACAGAATGCACTGAAGAACAGCAAGGCCTGTGAAGAGCCACCTGAAAAACAGTAACAAACGAACAAGAACACAATGACAAAGTCACGCGTAGCTTGCTTGCATGCACTGAAGAGCAGATACAAACCCACAAGCACAAACTGAACAGCAGAAAACGATCTGAAAACCACGAGTCTGAAAAAGCGCGAATCGTCTCTCACCAAACTTTTACTAACACGAGACTAGCAAAAGGAGCCCAAAGGGTGCCGCGCTTGGTTCTGAACTGGCCTTTTCTAGTCTCGTCGTATGTGGTGTACGTCACCGCATTCTTGGCGATCGGAAATTCCGACAACTTTGTGCGACGTGTGTATGCAAAACAAGTTTGAGCCAACATACGTCGGAAAAAATCCTAGGATTTTGTTGTCGGAATGTCCGATCAATGTCCGACCGTGTGTACGGGGCATAAGAGTTAAGAATTTAACAAGCTAAGTTTTCTGACACAATATTATATTTTTAATAGGCATTTTAACATTTTTACCTGGTAACACCTTAATCACATCCATTACAATGCAACAGTCACTTTCCATAAAAAATTCAAAGCATTGATTGTGCAAAAGAAGATACTTAACCACTTCAATACAGGGCACTTATACCCCCTTCCTGCCAGACCAATTTTCAGCTTTCAGCGCTCTCACAATTTGAATGACAATTACTCAGTCATGCAACACTGTACCCATATGAAATTTGCATACTTTTTTTCACACAAATAGAGCTTTCTTTTGGTGTTATTTAATTGCTAGAGGGTTTTTTTGTGCTATAAATAAAAAAGCCAGAAAAATTTGTGAAAAAATGCCCCTTTCTTTGTTTCTGTCATAAAATTTTGCAAATTAGTAATTTTTCTTCATACATTTTGGCCAAAGTACTTCTACATATCTTTGGTAAAAATAACCCAAATTAGTGTATATTATTTGGTCTTTGTGAAAGTTATAGAGTCTACAAGCTATGGTGCCAATCACTGAAGATGTATCACACCTGATTATGAAGGTCTATCTCATTTCTTGAGACCCTAACAAGCCAGGAAAGTACAAGTACCCCCCCCCCCCTCCAAATGACCCCTTTTTGGAAAGTAGACATTCTAAGGTATTTAGTAAGAGGCATGGTGAGTTTTTTGAAGTTGTAATTTTTTCCCACAATTCTTTGCAAAATGTAGTTTTTTTTTTTTTTTTTTTTTTACAAAATTATCATATTAACAGGTTATTTCTCTCACAGAGCATATGCATACAACAAATTATACTCCAAAATACACTCTGTTACTCTTCCTGAGTATGGCAATACCACATATGTGAGACTTTTTCACAGCCAGGCCATATACAGAGGCCCAACATGCAGGGAGCATCATCAGGTGTTCTAGGGACATAAATTACACATCCAATGTCATGACGACCTATCACACTTTTGAAGACCCTGGAGCAACAGGACAATAGAATTGCTTACAAAATGACCCAATTTTGGAAATCAAACACCCCAACGTATAATCTATGAGGCATAATGAGTCTTTTGAACGGTTCATTTTTTTCCAGATGTTTTTGGAAAATGTGGAAAATAAATGAAAATGCTTTTTTTTACACAAAGTTGTCAATTTATAAGATATTTTCAACACATAGCATGTACATAGCAAAAATGACAACCAAAAATACATTCTGCTACTCCTCCTGAGTATGGCGATACCACATGTGTAAGATTTTTACACAGCTTGGCCACATACAAGGCCCAACATTGAAGTAGCACCTTCAGGCATTCTACGAGCATAAATGAAACATCTCATTTCTCAACCACCTATTACAATTTTGAAGTCCCTGGAGCATCAGGACAATGGAATTGCCCACAAAATGACCCCATTTTGGAAAGCAAACACCCCAACGTATAATCTATGAGGAATAATGTGTCTTTTGAATGGTTATTTTTTTCCACAAGTTTTTGGAAAATGTGGGAAAAAAATGAAAACACATTTTTTTTTACACAAAGTTGTAAATTTATAAGGTATTTCCAACACATGGAAATTGGAACACATTGGGATGTCGTGTTTAAGTTAATTGATTAGGATATCCCATGCACCTGAATGACTCCAGGTGTTTCGTATGTGTTCAGGAATTTGAAATGACGTATCCATGTGGGTGGCCTATCAGAAGTATTTCCTGTTTGATCGACCTTTTTCTTATACCCATATATATGGATGGTCATTCCATCTTCTAACAGCTATGACTAAGCACCCCATAGTGGTGTGAAACATGTCAGCTTTTCATTGATCCTGTGCCTCTGATGTCTTTGTACAAGAAGAATTTTTAAATCATCTTCAATAAAGGTGTCAACAGAGTGCGGCTGTCCAGTCTTTTCTTCGATTCATTCCTACACGCAGAGCCAGCACCTGGTTTCATTAGCAGGTGGGATGCATCATGGGATGTCTGCCTAGAGCGGGGTTCTTTTGTTGTTTGTATTTGGACTTTGCTTTGATAGCACCGGCTTGGCGCCATTCCCATTTTCCATTCAAAGTTTATTTCATCGTTTTCCTCCTTCACATCTTACATGGCGGAGGTGGCGGATAGTACACCAGCCACTATGGACTCAGAGGCCGGGTCCAGTATAACTTTAACAGCACCATCAGAAAACCCCCTTCGTGCGGGTTGCCAGGGAGGAATAGCTCAATTTGCAGATTCAGAGGATGTTACTCTCAAGTGATCGTTTCGGACACTTGAACAACTCATGGCTAAAGAGGTCAGATCATTTTGGGATGCTAAAACCCTAACAGAATACCTTACTTTACAATGGATCCCACGTGGATTCCCTACTTTTGACCTGTTCAATAATATGAGCTTAAACAGGAAAGGACTGACACTCTGTCGACTTGTTCCTTTAAACTGATGCAGATTATTGTCACCTCAAAAGAGAAAGAGCTTGAGGTTTTTCAAAATTACATGTCTGCAATTCAAAAAGATTTGTCTACTCAACAGAACCTCATGGGTTTCTCTGATATGGACAGTCAACTCGGTAAAAGGCTAAATAAATTGGAGAATGTGTTATGGCCACCTAAAAAGAAAACATGACCAGGGATCGGATCGATTACGAAAACGGTAATGTATATACATGGAAGAAAGCTCCATTCTATTCTGGTTGATCGAGGAAGTTTTCAACCAAAAAAACAAGAGTCAATTTTTACGACTATGAGAGTGAGTCAGCTTCGGACTCCTCCCCTGAATCCAGTCAGCTGATGGATATCGATCGTTCAGGTAATAAACAGGATTTAAACCAGGGTACCCACGGCTTCAACAAAAAGAAATAGAAAACATCAATGAGAAAATCAAGAAAACAAGGAGAGGAGGGAAGAGACACAAAAGAAGAGTCTGGAATCGTTACTGACTATGGGATCGGGTCCTACATTAACTGTTAATGTGATTAATTTTTATACAAGCCCTTTGTCTGCAACTGAAAATTCATTGTTGTCAAGGGGGTTAAATTTCTGTCCAACCAAACATTTTGATTCATTTGGAACGCTACTAGATGTCAATAAATTTGCACAAGCTTTGACTTTAAGAAAACATTATTTTAGCAATCCAGATGACGAAGAAGTTTTGGATAGGGGGTTATACCTTGTGCAGGTGAGTCTCCTCCCTCTCCCCAAATGTTTCATGATGTATTTGCATTGAATGATCTCATGGATTTAGCCAGAGAATCCAATCCTTGCTCGGATGACCACACATCAGAGGGTCGAGTGACTCCATTTAAATCTAGATCGGATTTTTATCCAGTGGGGTCAAGGGGCAAGGATTTGGATTTGTTTTAGAAGCTTGTGGAGAGGGATATGACTAACCCGGCAGTCACCATAGAAGTCACACACAAGATAATCTTACAAACACTGAAAAAGAGGCTTTAAAAAGTTTGAATGAAGACACTGATATCATAATGCGGATAAAGGGGGCTGGGTAGTAATTCTTGATTCTACCACCTATAAAGAGGAAGCTGTACTTCAACTGTCTGATATGGTGCATTTCAAGCTTAGGAGTGACTCCACTATGTCTTTTAAACAGGAACTTGGTAACTTATTGGACAGAGCAGTGGCAATAGGCATTTTTTCACAAAAGAGAGAGGTACATTTATTCCCAATTTTCCTGTTATGCCCGTGTTTCATTTTCTCCCAAAAGTGCATAAAGGGCTAAACCTATTAACAGGCAGACCTATAGTAGCTGGTATCGATTCTTTGAATGAAAGATTGGGTCAGTGGATCGATCAACAGCTACAGCCACTAGTTGTCGAATTACCAGGCTTTCTTAGGGATGCGGTGCAGTGCGGTGTGAATTTCAAGCACATTATCTTCTATGGGAACGCATCTGATTCGCAGATGTATTCCATTCTGAACAGAATTCTCTCCTTCTCCTCACTACACCTCCCCCTCTCCCTGCTCACTGATCCGCAGCTACAACGGAGAGGAACCGCTGAACAGCTGTTTTTTCTCTTCGCAGAGAAAACGGAGCTGAAATTTGCACCGCACATGTGTGAACCCAGCCTTAAGATCAAAACTTAAATATGAACATATGTAGTGAATGATTTGTTTGTTTATTTATTGATCATCATGCATTGTGCATATATTGGATGTTTCAGGGTGGATGCGATATTTTATCGATCAACTTCTATATTTGGTGCATCGGATGCATTTGGTAACTTTAAATAGATACGAGATATACCAATTATCCATATAGTCATTTGACCATTTGAAATTAATTTTGGCATATATATATATATATATATATATATATATATATATATATATATATATATATATATATATATATATATATATGTGTATGTATATATGTATGTATATGTGTATGTATATTTTCTGCCTCATATATACATGGGTAATGTTCATCCCTTGTGAGAAGCTGATATCATTTCACATTCCTATGACACCTCTAGTGGTTCTCCAGTCATGTGTGTGTCTCCGCACAATTTATTTGAAACCTTTACACTATATGTATATATTTTTATATTTTTATATATTTGTAGCCATACATGTAGATTTTTGTAGACATTCCTGTAAGAACGCTATTACGATTCCATTTATAACCTCTGCCTGTATACTGGTTTTATTTTTTTTTTCTTCACATATCGGTGCAGATTTAGTCTGCATGTCCCCGTCAGCTTGTTTTCAAACATTTCCTGTTTGTGTGTCCCCATGGGATCCTCTCTTTATCTGAGATTTCAAGGATTTTTTCCATTTAATAAGATTATTGACAGACTAAAGCTATAGTATTCCTCCTATACTGTGATTATCACAGTTATATGTACATAGAAGTACCGGAATTAGTGACATATTTTGCATTATAATATTATTGATATATATATATATATATATATATATATATATATATATATATATATATATATATATATTGATTATATGTAATTTCTTTTCTTTCCGATTACTCTATGCTATATAGAACAACCAGAAAAACCAAAAGACAATGTGTTTCAATGTGTTTTATTTTATTTCCATAAACTCATGTTTTTAATATGCATTTGTATATATATGCACAGTGGTACTTGGTTTTTCAGTTCTTTACTTTTTCATTTGTGTATTTATTCTTTCATTATTTATTTATTTTCTTTTTCATAATTTTTTTCACTTTCTTCATCTTTTGTTCATTGAATAATTTGTTTCAAATTATGAATAATTACATATTTAAGTTCACTGATTAAGATATCCCATGCACCTGAATGACTCCAGGTGTTTTGTATGTTTCGTATGTGTTAGGTATTAATGTGGGTGGCCTATCAGAAGGATTTCCCGTTTGATCGGCCTTTTTCTCATCCCCATATATATGGATGGTCATTTCATCTTCCAACAGCTATGACTAAGCACCCCATAGTGATGTGAAACATGTCAGCTTTTCATTGATCCTGTGCCTCTGATGTCTTTGTACCAGAAGAATTTTTAAACCGTCTTCAATAAAGGTGTCAACAGAGTGCGGCTGTCCAGTCTTTTCTTCGATTCATTTCCAACACATAGCATGTACACAGCAAAAATGACATCCCAAAATACATTCTGCTACACCTCCTGAGTATGGCGATACCACATGTGTGAGACTTTTACACAGCCCGGCCACATACAAAGGTCCAACATTGAAGTAGCACCTCCAGGCGTTCTATGAGCATAAAATTACACATCTCATTTCTCAACCACCTATTACTTTTGAAGGCCCTGGAGCACCAGGACAATGGAATTGCCAACAAAATGAGGCATAATGAGTCTTTTGAATGGTTCATTTTTTTCCAGAAGTTTTTGGAAAATTTGAAAAAAAAAAGAATTTTTTTTTTTTTTACACAAAGTTGTCAATTTATAAGATATTTCCAACACGTAGCATGTACATAGCAAAAATTACACCCCAAAATACATTCTGCTACTCCTCCTGAGTATGGTGATACCACATGTGTGAGACTTTTACACAGCCTGACCACATACAGAGGCCCAACATCCAAGTAGTACCGTCAGGCATTCTAGGAGCATAAATTACACATATAATTTCCTGACAACCTATCATTTTTGAAGGCCCTTCATATTTCTAACACATAGCATGTACATATCAAGAATTACACTCCAAAATAAATTCTATTGAGGAAAGGGTAAAAAAAAGTATTACCTGTGGTTTTAGAGGAGAGAATTGGTCCAGGCAGGTGTGTCCACAGAGAGAGAATTGGTCCAGGCAGCAGGTAGGGATGTGCTTAGTGACAACAATAGTAATTATCCAGGCAGCAGGCAGGGATGTGCTTAGCGACAACAATAGTAATTATCCAGGCAGCAGGCAGGAATATTGTCTATAGTCAGCACAAGGATATTGTCAGCACAACCAAAGCATTTATCCATAGGAATTGTCCAGGCAGAGACAGCCAGCACAGCCATAATATTGGTCCTGGTACACTGTTACCTGTAGACACTCATTATTGTACCGCTCTCCAGCCCTTCATAAACATACTGCCTCTTGCTACAGCTAATTATTTCCATAGTCCAGGTAGCAGGCAGAGGTGTGGTCAGTTCATGCGGCAGGCAGAGGCATGATGGCAGTAAGTCAGCAGCAGACTGAGGGCCGCAATCAGGTAAGACTTGCGCACAGGGGCACAGGGGTAGAGGCCCACCCAAATCTCTATGAAGCCTCTAGACTCCAGACCCTAATCCGGAAATTACGAAACCCGGATAAAATAAAATAAATGTTTTCTTCATCCGGTAAAACAATTCTGGAGCCCCTCACATATGTGAGACCCCTTAGTACTACAGTAGCAGGGCAACAGATCAATCCAAGCGGTAGGCAAAAGCATAGTCGATAAAAAAGGCCAGGGTCAGTTCCCGTGCAAGCAGTCCAAACGGTAGGCAGAAGCGTAGTCGATAAAACAGGCCAGGGTCAGTTCATGTGGAAGGCAGTGGCATGGTTATTTGAGGAAGCATGGAAAATGGTCAGCGCAGATGATGAAAATGGGGAAATGGTTAAAACTATGGGCTAATATTTTAGGGAAACGTGGAAAAGTCTGAAGCATTCACCAATGCAAAAGCCGGGTGGTGAGGCACACTGGGGACAATGGAAGCTGGTGTCTTTTCTAAATCCTCTTTTGGTGCATACGCAACATCTTTTTTTTGCAACATATTTTTTGGCGGCCTGCTTCAGATGGTGGAATGTCGGGAAGTGGCGCTCATGAAGTCAGCTAACAGCCTCAGAGCGAAAGTCTTCTGGGGGGGTCTTTGTTGGTAGATGAGGGATGTGACAACTTAATTAATGAATTTTAGGAAGGGGGTGGGGCTTTCCGTGGATTTGGTGTAGATAATGTATGCTTTATAAATGGCCAAATGGATGAGATATATTGCAACTTCCTTATACCAGAAATGGGACCTCCTTATCATGTGGTAAAAGCCGCCGGCCAATGGCTATTTACCACTGTTGGTGACGAGCAGTATTCCCAGGAACATGCCGCCACCGACATGCATGCACAGTGCGCCCGCGATTGCGCCGTGTGCAATGGGGCAGTACCATCCGTGATCAGCCGTGGCTTGATCACGGCCAATTACGTGGTAAACAGCCATGCCCAATGGTTGTTCGACCACACGTCATAAACTCAGCCTCACCATGCCCATAATCTCAGCCTTACCATGCCCATAATCACAGCCTCACTGTGCCCATAATTGCAGCCTTACCGTGCTCATAATGCAGTCTCACTGTGCCCATAATCTCAGACTTACAGTGCCCATAATCACAGCCTCACCATTCCCATAATGCAGTCTCACCGTGCGCCCATAATCTCAGACTTACCGTGCCCATAATCACAGCCTCACCATTCCCATAATGCTGTCTCACCGTGCCCATAATCGCAGCCTCACTGTGCTCATAATCGCAGCCTCACCGTGCCCATAATGCTGTCTCACCGTGCCCATAATCGCAGCCTCCCTGTGCCTATAATCGCAGTCTCACCGTGCCCATAATGCTGTCTCACCGTGCCCATAATCGCAGCCTCACCGTGCCAATAATGCTGTCTCACCGTGCCCATAATCGCAGCCTCGCCATGCCTATAATGGCAGCCTCACCATGCCCATAATGCAGTCTCACCGTGGCCATAATCGCAGCCTCACTGTAGTCAGTGCCTGTGCCTGGATTACACAGCCTGCGGGCATCTCCTGCTGTTTGTCTCGGAGCTGAGTGTGAAAACTTTGGCTGCGCTGTGAGAAAAGTCCTGCCCTCCTCCTAGATCAGCTCATGTGATAGACAGAACACTGCGTCTATCACACGAGCTGATCTAGGAGGAGGGCGGGACTTTTCTCGTAGCGTGGCCAAAGTTTTCACACTCAACTCGGAGACACACAGTGGGAGATGCTCAAAGACTGTGTATGACATACAGTGGAGGAGGAGGGAGCAGAGTGCTGCGCTACAGCCACAGCTTGGCCCAAAACGGCCCAGGGCAGGCAGCCTACCGATCAAAAAAATGAATGATTAATCAAGGAATTAATCATTAATTTCCACAGCCCTAATATTATATATATATATATATATATATATATATATATATATATATATATTATCTTCCCACCCGCATAGTGAAAGAGAAGAGAGGGAGAGTTTTCCTATCAACCTGCCAGCACACAGAGTGACCAGGCCGCTCTCAGAAATCCTGGGTCCCATACAGTCTACCTGACAAAGCTCCCTCAGCCTGACAGAGCCAGGGCCTAAGCCTGACAGGGGCGCAGTATTTTATGAGATGGGGCAGGGTGTATAGTGAGGGGTGCAGTGTTCTATGAGGTGGGGGCAGGGTGTATTGTGAGGGGTGCAGGGTTCTATGGGGTGGGGGCAGGGTGTATTGTGAGGGGTACATTGTTCCTTGGGGTGGGGGCAGGGTGTATAGTAAGGTGTGCAGGGTTCTATGGGGTGGGGGCAGGGTGTATAGTGAGGGGTGCAGGGTTCTATGCAGTGGGTGCAGGGTGTATATTGAGGGGTGCAGGGTTCTATGAGGTGGGTGTAGGGTGTATATTGAGGGGTGCAGGGTTCTATGAGGTGGGTGCAGGGTGTATATTGAGGGGTGCAGAGTTCTATGAGGTAGGTGCCGGTTGTATATTGAGGGGTGCAGGGTTCTATGAGGTGGGTGCATGGTGTATATTGAGGGGTGCAGGGTTCTGTAGAGTAGGTCAGTATAGGGTGAGGGGTGCAGGGCAGATGGGAGGTGTAGGATAAGGTGAGGGCTCCTGCACAGCATCAGGAGAGGAGTAGAGAGCAGAGGACAGTGTCGGAGGGGACCACAGATAGCCTGGCATGGTCAGAGGGACTGTGGATGAGAGTCCTTTGTACCAATCAAAGCCAAACAGGGAGGGAGCAGCTGGTACTCACAATTTTGGCAGCAGCGGAGCCCGGTCTCTTCCTACAGCACATCCACTTGGCGGGTGGGGGGGTGAATTGTAACCACAAGGGAGGGACCCGGGACAAACAGGAGGGATCCACACAGCCAGCCATGCTCTGCACGTGCGCCTGCTGCTCCATGTCAGTCACTGGGAGCCGGGCACAGCTCTGATCACTGGGATTCACCATCCCAGACCCAAAACTCCATCCAATGCACTGAACTGAGCTGGGCAACGGAGTCTGGGGCCAAGAGGACTATTTAACCATGTTCAGGAGCAGGTGGAGTAATCTGCCATGGCGGATTGTTATATAAGAAGCCGGGACTTTAATTTATTTGTCGGGAACCGCAGTGCAGTAGATCGCTCTGTCTGCACCCGGAAGTGGTTAAATAGTCCCCTTTCGGCCCCGCCATCTGTTCTGAGGAAGCTGGATATCAGGACACTGTGCTCTTGCTGCTAAATGAACCTACAAGGTCAATTTGCAGCCTCTAAGATCCCTATATTTTAAAAGAGCCTCCACGTCCTTGCATTGGACAACTACATGATTCTGGTCACCCTTTCTACCCCTTGACCTCAGTGCTCTTTTTTGTCCAACACCTCATGGTGGGGGGAATTCGGCATCATCAAATATTTGATCCATCTTTGAAATGAATTTTCTAATGGGCTATTGAGATATAACTTTGAGACACAGTCCTTTTTTTTTTTTTCTTACATTTTTCTTAGTTTTTTTTAACAAAGAGCATGTACAAATATGAGTGCAATAACAGTCAAATGCAACATGTCTGCGTACCAAGAAAATTGGTATAGATGACTTACGATACAGAATAGGTTGCAAAAATAAACAATGAATCTATAATGAATAAGCAGCTTGCTTTACTCATCCGGGTATTGGGTAAAAGAGGAAGAAAGAAAAGGAAACAGAAAGAAAGAGGGAGAGGAAAGGCAGGGGTCTAGTGGAGGGCAGGAAGCCTAATAATAAGTTTGTAACTGCAATATAGGAGACTCTCTGAATTCAAGCTACAAGTGCAGTCGACCCTGCTGGGCTTGGTATCTCATCTTATGTTGTGTCAGGAGAGCCTAGTATAAAGGAGAGGAGACAAAGTTCTGTTAGGGGGCAATGTTCTCTGCCCTAGCATCAGCAAGCCAGGGGGACCAGTATATAAGGAATTTTGACATGGTTAGATTGGCTTTGGCGAACATATGTTCCAGGTGCATGTGTTGGTTGAGAGTGGCTATAATTTGTTAGAGGGTTGGAAGGGTATTGCTTTTCCATTTACGGGCTATGGTTAGGTGGGCAGCAATGAGAATGTGTGTCAGGATAGGATGGGAGTGTCTGGGCCAATCCTCTAAATCCAAGCCTAGCAAGGCCAACTACGGCAGCAACTTTCCTCTTGTACTAGTGATATCATTCATCAAAGACTGAATGTCAGTCCAGAACTGTGTGAGACCTGGGCAGGTCCACCATATGTGAGTAGTTGTCCCTTGTCCACCACAGTTCCGCCAGCAAAGAGGTGAAGTTGCTGGAAAAAACCTTGTGAGCTTCTGCGGGGTATGATACCACTGATAATGGAGTTTCTGCGCTGATTCCCAGTGGGAACGACATTTGGAGTATTTCAGTGTGCAGAGTAGCAGAGTACCATTGGTCCATGGAGAAGTGGAGGTTTTGTTCCCATTTCGCCATGTACAAAAGCTTTTGTTGAGGCGCTGCTCCATTCAGTAAGTGGTAAAAGTGTGAAGTTCCTTTAATTGAGGGTGGTGAATGTTCATAGAAGTGGAGAATGTCCGATGGGAGAGTATTGGATGACCACAGAGATTTATTTAGAATGTGTCTGATTCTGAGGTATTTGTAGAATTCCCGATTGGGGACAGCATATTTTGCGTGTAGGGCTTGGAAGGAGTATATGCATTGGTTGTTGAAGAGATCCCCTATGGAGGCGATTCCCAGAGCCTCCCATGAATGGAGGAATAAACCTTCACTTAAGAGACCTAGAGCTGAGATAGGGAGGGAGGATAGGATGTGCCTAGGAATGCCGTTTGCTTGTTGACAGATGGATCTCCAGATTTTAATAGCATTCACTGTGCTGAGAAAGGAGAGAGGAGTATTGCCTTGAAGCCATATGGAGCTAGCACAGACTTTGTTGGGCGTTTGATGGCTGTTTCCGCAATTTGTACCCATGCTGGTCGGGAGTCAGATGACCACCAATGGGCAGTATGTGTCAGTAATATGGCATTGTAGTAGGTTTTAATGTCTGGTACTCTCATTCCTGCATATTTTGTTGGTGTACACATAATAGAGTGTTTCACTCTGGGATGCTGATTGTTCCAGATGAAGGTATTAAGAGTTCGTTGGATTGTATTCAGGTGGGCGACCAGAAAGGCAGCTGGTAGTGTGCGAAGGAGGTAGGTAATATGTGGCATGAGGTACATTTTGGAGAGGGCTATCTTCCCCGCCCAGGGCGTTTTGGTTACCTCCAAGGTGGAGCAGAGATCTTTGAGTTTCCTGAGGAGGTTCTCCAGATTAATACAGAGAGTATTGGTGGAGGGAGTTGTGAGCTTAATACCCACATAAGTGAGAGAGGAAGCTGGGGCCCAAGGAAAAGGGGAAATGCGTGATAGATTTTGCTTTGTGGTATGGTCTATGCAAATGTCAAACATGGAGGACTTGGAACAGTTAATCTTGTATAGGGAGACTTGACCAAACACTTGCAGCAAATCATGAAGAGCTGGGAGAGACCTGGAGGGATCAGTCATGGAGACAATAATATCGTCCACATAGAGTCCAATTTTGTGGACAACGGGACCTACCTGCGTGCCTGAGATTGAAGGGTGACTACGGATTGCTTCCGCAAGCAGCTCTATCACCATTGCGAAAATTAAAGGCGGCCTCATGCCGTTGCTTATAGGGAAAGGGTCCGATATCATCACTAAGGTTAAAACTCTAGCTGATGGGCAGGAGTATAACATGAGGATAGCTTTGTTAATGGGCCCGGTAAAGACAAATTTCAGCAATACTTCTGCTATGTAGGTCCAATCCACTCTAGCAAATGCCTTCTCTGCTTCTAAAGAGAGAAGCAGAGAAGGTGTTCTGTGGTGCTCAACCCATTGAATGAGGTTTAGGTACCTCCTGGTGCCATTAGAGGCTTGACGTTTGGGTATGAATCCCTCTTGGCCTGGGTGAATCAGTGAGGAAATATGCAGTGATATTCGTGAAGCTAGACTTATGGAGTAGAGTTTAAGGTCAGTGTTGAGGAGTGAGAAGGGTCTGTAGTTAGCAGGGTTATCATGAGACTTGCCTGACTTTGGTGACTATGTGGGCCTCCAATGACTCCATAGGGATGTCGCCAGTGTTCATAACAACATTGAATGCCTTACAGAGGTAGGGAGTGAGGACATCTGCATAAATTTTAAAATACTCATTATGGTAACCATTTGGACCGGATGCTTTGTGAAGGGGAAGGGAGTGTATTGCTTTCATTATTTCAGTCTGGGAAAAGGGCGAATTGAGGTGATCAAGTTGTTCCTCGGTAAGAGAGGGAAGCCTGATCGATTCTAAAAATTGGGTAATTTGGGAGGGAGTTGGTGAGATACTTGAGGGGGGGGGTCTTTAGGTAATAGAGATCAGAATAAAAATCTTTGAAGCAGTTAGCTATGTCTGGAGGGTTATAAACTGTTTTACCCTTGTTGGTTTGCAAGGAAGATATTTTGGATAACGCTGCTTTGCGTTGAACTTGTTTGGCTAGAAGGGTGCCCAGTTTGCTACCTTGGGCGTACCATGTCATGCGGAGCCTTTTAATATGCTGATCAAATGAAGCATTCAGGTAGGTACGGAGTTCTTCTCTGAGTTTCTGCAGGTGGGTTATATCGGATGTATTGGGTGAGGCCCTGATAGATTTCTCCACTTTGCGGGTTTGACCAAGGAGTTCGGCAATTTTTTGTGAGCAAGCCTTTTTTACTTGGGCTCCCAGCTTAATAAAGATACCTCTCATACAAGATTTGTGGGAATTCCATAGGAGATGGTTATTCTGAATAGAGCCAACATTAAATTCAAAAAATGTTTTTAAATCAAGTTTGATCCGTTCCTGACGCTCTGGGTGTGCAAAAAGAGATGTGTTCATACGCCAGGGTGTATATTGTTTGACATCCGTTAGAAGTGACAGTAGAATAGTCACTGGAGCGTGGTCCGACCATGTGATTAAGCCAATGTCAGCTTGTGATATGGATTGTAAGAGGGATTTCTGTGTCAGAACTAGGTCAATCCTAGAATAGGATTGTTGGGCTGTTGTAATCACTTAACACCATGAAGACACCACCAAGGTTCAAATAGGTCTTCCAAGTGTACAATGGAGGGTAGAGCTGTGGGTCTCCCTCTGTGTGTATTGATAGTATCAAGTGATTGGTCAACAATGTAGTTGAAGAGGGGGGCGTGGCTTGCACGCGACTGCAATGGACGCTTAAGTCGATAGCTCTGTCAGTGACTGGGGATTCATCGACTTAGCCAGAGAGATACAGCACCACCGGAGCCCATACGGAGCTCCGAACAACGGTTGGAACCTGTCCTCATGCTGTCCCATAAATGTAAGGAAGTAAGACAGCCAAAGAAGCTCACGGACTTCTTCACAATGCCGGCATCTGACAGGGAGACGTGGCAAGATGGCGACTGTGGCGTGGCTGCTCAGGCCTCATCATCTTACACTGACCTTCCTGATGAGCACAATGGAGATTGGGATGTCGAAGTGAGACCATTATCATCCCGGGACTCACCATCACACAGCCCGCTCACCAACAGCCCTGCCAAAGCGAGGATGAGGCTGGATTCTGTCACACAGGCCTCAGGCTCAGTGAGTAGTAATCACCACACAGACACTGCAGGCCTCACCACACAAACATCCATTGCAAGTTTTCCAACATCCGGACGACCGGTGCTGGACACAGACATGAAGGATATGCTTCTATCTCTTCAATCATCCCTCATGGTCAATCTATCTACTCTCATACACAAGTTTACAGCAGAAATGCAAGGCATGGGGGAGAGAGTACAACACATCGAACATAAAATGGATGAATGCTCCCTGACAGTGAATGACCTAATAGATGCATACAAAGATCAAGCTGACGACAATGATCGAATAAAAGCAAAACTCGCGGACCTAGAGGACCGCTCGCGAAGAAACAATGTCAAAATTAGGGGTGTTCCTGAAACGGTTCTCCCTGCAGACTTGCCCAAATATGCAGCAGACATGTTTGACAAATTGATCCCTGAGGTATCGCAGATTGAACGCATTGTGGATCGCATACATCGCATACCTAAACATCTTGAGGCTTCAGTACCTAGGGACATTCTGATGAAAATCCACTTTTTCCCTACCAAAGAAAAGCTTCTAGCAAAAGCCAGATCTGCACCTAATCTCCCAGCACCTTACCAGGAAATTCATCCTTATGCAGATCTCTCCCAGTACACCCTTAACATGAGAAGGCAAATGAAAACCGTTATGAAAGCGCTTAATAACCATAAGATCTCTTACAAATGGCGCCATCCAGCCACTGTGGTGATTACCAAAAACGGAACAACACACACTGTATTCAGCCCTAAGGAAGACCTCTGACTCCTACATGCATGGGGAATCATCCCCAAACTCCCAAGAAATGAGACCTCATACAACTCTGGCCCACAGCCACCAGGCCGTCAACAGCGGGAATCCCGAAGATCCACTGACAAGTGATGTATCCCATGGCAACCATCCACACAAGCGACCTAAATCCCTGGTCTGACTACCTGCTACCACTTGACTTGTTAACTCTATTGAGCATTGCCTCCACCCCTGGTCAGTTATTAAAATTGTGCACTGACATTTTTCTCTTTCTTTTGCCTTTTCTTTTTTTTTTGTTTTTTTTTGTTGTATATCTGCCGCTTCATAACAATTACCTGGATTACATCATTGACACTATAGTTCTCAGGCGGGACGTTACCTCTGCCTCACTGCTTTCAATATATTAAGCAATAACTGTAATATATGTTTTGTTGATAACAGACAGTAACCTTGTGTGATGCCAGACCATCCATTGATACCAGGATCTCCAAGGACCAGCCATCGGACACCCAATCCAGCTCCACCACGAGCAGACAGCCACCTAAACGCATTTTGCCCAAGATAAAACCCCCTACTGCCAACACAAAATGTTTCCTCACATCTATAAAGCATGCTACTCTAAGAAACTAGAAACTGGAGTTCTCATTGCTAGTAGAGACACTGTCAACTTCCAACTACAGGACTGTATTCTGGATCCAGAAGGAAGATACGTCATCCTAATGTGCACTATAGATAATACTGTATATACCATTGCAACTGTATATGCTCCTAATCAGAATCAAATGCCGATCCTCAAGGCCACACTGAAAAAAATCAAAAGTGTGCAGCAAGGACACTTGCTGATCTGCGGGGACTTCAACTTAGTACCTGACTATGACATGGACTCATCCTCGTGTCCCAAAAGATTTGCATCCCCTCTGAACTCTTTTCTAACAACTAATGACTTGTATGATGTTTGGAGGTGCTGTCATGCGGCTGAGAGGGATTATACCTTCCTTTCCACAACACCTACTCTTGCATAGACCTGTTTCTTGCAGATAAGTGGCTACTACAAAATATCCACACCTCCCGCATTCACACCATCACCTGGTCAGACCACGTGCCTATTAGTGTTCAAATTACTAATAAAAATTCCAAACCACAATCCTATTTATGGAGGGTGAACAATTTCCTTCTCCAAAATCAGTCCAACGCTACATTTTTATCCCAAAAATTAGAAGAGTTTTTCACCACAAACGTGGGATCTGTGGCTGACCCGGCAGTTTTGTGGAATGCTCACAAATCCTATATAAGGGGATTCTTCATACAGTTGGGTTCTACCCTTAAAAAACAAAAAATGCAGAAAATACAAGAATTGACTACATATATTGCAGCTGCAGATCACAAAAACAAATCCCATCCATCACCAGCATTGCAATCCCAGATTTTTAAACTAAGACACGAACTTAGGGCACTGCTACTCGAAAGTTTCGAAAAGACACAAGGAAAACTCAAAGTTAGATCTTATGTAACCAATAATAAGGCGGGGAAAGCTATGGCAAATAAAATCAAAGGACACCGAATAAAATCTAGAATAACACATCTATTTCACCCAAACACCCATGACAAACTTCTAAATCCTCAAGCGATAGCGGATGCATTCAGCACTTACTATGATGGGCTTTACAATCTCAAAGTAGACGGTAACACCCACCAACCAGATCAAATAGAGAGTAAATCATTTCTTGACCACATTCAGCTTCCATTCTTAACATCTGACCACCTCATGAAACTAAATTTACCATTTTCAGTAGAGGAAATTCAAAAAACTATTCAACAACTCCCAAACTCTAAATCCCCGGGGCCAGACGGCTTCACTGTAGAATATTTTAAAGCCTTCCACTCCATCCTGGCCCCTCACCTACTTGATCTATACAATCACGCAGCATTATCCTCATATTTTCCAGAAGAAATGTTATCTGCCCTAGTAATAACTTTACCAAAGACGGGGAAGGAACCCACCTCTCCCCAAAACTTTCGGCCCATATCATTATTGAATCTTGACCTTAAGATATATGCCAAAATGATAGCCAATAGACTCATGGACATTATGCCATCACTCATACAGGGATCAAACAGGATTCACTAAAGGCCGGCAGACTTCTGATGCAACTAGAAGACTGATCAACATTATTCACCACACAAACTCATCTGGAACGCCTTCTCTGCTCCTATCTTTGGACGCAGAGAAGGCATTCAATAGAGTCAACTGGAGTTATCTATCCCTAACACTACAAAAATTTGGTTTTCAAGGCAGAATCCTCCAGGCCATACTTGCCCTTTATACAAACCCAACGGCACGAGTGTACACCTCCAACCTTTTATCCACTCCGTTCAACATTACAAACGGCACGAGACAGGGCTGCCCACTATCCCCACTCATTTTCAACCTAATAATGGAACCTTTAGCTGAGCACATCAGATCTAATCCCAAAATAACTGGCATTAACATTGGTCACCAAACACATAAAATTAGTCTATTTGCGGATGATGTAATATTAATCCTAACACAACCAACCTCTTCCCTCCCTGAAGTCCAAAAAACCCTAAACTGGTTTAGCAAAATATCCTACTACAAGGTGAACACTACAAAATCTCAAATATTAGATCTCGGCATTGATGCGGTAACCAGAATCCTCTTACAAGATCAATTCCCCTACATATGAGCAGACTCCAGCATCACTTACTTAGGCATTCAACTCACAAGATTCACCAAACTCCTTTTTCAACATAATTACATTCCCCTGCGGTCCAAAATTCAAAATGAAAACTTCAAAAAACGGCCAAATTTGAATTTTCTTGGTGGGGAAAACTCGCCGCATTTAAAATGATTCAATTTCCACAAATACTATATCTCTTCAGATCTCTCCCCATACCAATCCCAACCAGCTACTTTAGATCCCTACAATCCCTGCTATCAAAGTTTGTTTGGAATGGAAAAAGATCCAGGTGCTCCCATGCCAAATTGATCAAACATAGAATGTCCGGCGGTGTAGGATACATAGATTTTCAAGACTACTATTCTGCCTCAATACTGGCCCAACTAAAAGAGTGCTTCCTGTCACCTCCGTCCTCGCTATGGGGATCTATTAAGAAGGAGTACAGCCATCATAACCTCATAAACCTATGGCATTACAGCATGCAACTGGGAGCAAAAATACCGTCCCACTTTCCTCCTACAATGATTGCCTCAATTAAAACTACACTACATCACCTCATAGCCCAGGTCTCCCTCACATCCTGGACTAGAAAAGGAATAACACATCTACATAACCTGTATGACTCAGGCACTCTCAAATCATTTCATGCTATTCAAAAAGAATTCCAACAACCTCAAAAGGAACTGTACAAATATCTGCAAATTAAACATTGCCTCAGAAACCTAATGAATACTCATCAAACTATACCGACTCCAGCATGAGCCTTTCTAACATCTAGCGTACCACTGTAAAAAGGTATCACTCTTTTTTACAATATCTTCCAACAGAAGACCACTTTCACTAAATCTACCTCACACTTGCAGTGGGAAACAGATTTACAACAAACCTTCTCCCCACTACAGTGGCAGAGGGCATGCAGGGTCACCCAGAGAGCCACTAGATGTTCCACACAGTGGGAAATTACTGTTAAGATAACATTGAGATGGTACATCACCCCTGCTAAAATCTCCAAATTCAATTCCAATAGCAGTGATAGATGTTGCAAACAATGTGGTATACGGGGTGACCTACTGCATGTTCTCTGGCACTGCCCCAACATTCTCCAATACTGGTTGGAGATCTTTAGTATCATCTCTGACATTACTCAAACCAAAACAACACCAAACCCAGCATTAGCAATCCTTTCTATAGGCATTGAGGAATACTCTCCTAAACTTCAAAACACCATTATAAATATACTTCTAGCGGCAAGGCTAACACTAACTAGACACTGGAAAGACCACGCATCCCCAACAATTGCTGAGGTAATAGACTTAACCAATTTACATTGCACATATGAACAGATGATGATATCCTGTTCAGGACAAATCCAAACCTCCAACACTCAATGGTCTCCCTGGACCTCCTGGTATCTGAACACTGGCTTACTCCCTCTCCGTTGAACATTCCTATTAACACTTCTTGTAACATTGAACATGCTGAGCTCTCTCCCGGACACAGACAGTTCCCGATAGGGGGTCCAAGGAGAGTAGACCCAGCCCAAGGCATAGAGATCCTTCCTACAGTTGGTAGGAATCGAAGTATATTCAACATTGTAGCTCCTTTCCAACCCTACATTCTCTATCTAGTTCTGAGATAATTGTTTCAAATTTTACTTTGTATCTGTTATCTTAAGAAAAATACCTTACTATGTAATTGTTTTGACGATTCTATTGTTACTGACTTTTCATTGAAAATGAATAAAAACTATTGAAAGAAAAAAAAAGGATGTCGTTGAAGTCCCTGCAGAGAATTAAATGTTCTCTGGGATAGGGGGAAATTTTGTTGAGGATCAGTTTCAGAAAATTTTTCTGGTGAGAATTTGCGGCGTAGATGTTGACCAAGACTAAAGGGGAGTTGTTGAACAGGGCATCCAGTATGAGGAACCTGCCCACAGGGTCTGATTCTATGTGGCGAAGCTGAAAAGCAACCGAGTTGCGTACTTCTTTCATGATGCCTTTAGTCTTGTTACTAGAATTTGAAAAAAAATGTGTGGGGAAATGCGATAAGAGCAGGGGGGAGTCTTACCTTGCTTAAAGTGTGTCTCTTGAATGCACAGGACATGAGATGTTAGGGCTAGGGCTTCCTTCCAGAGGCTCGATCTTTTGAAACGGCTATTAAACCCATTAGCATTAATGTGGATATTCTGAGAGCCACCAGGGAGTAAACTTGTTGGTGTGAACAGTCGTGGAGAGAGATCACGACAAGGGGAAAGTGACCCTTGCTGGGAAAGGGGAGGAGAAAGAGAGTGAAGCGGTACCCGGAGATGATAATGATAGAAAGTAAAAGAGGAAACAAACTAAGGTAGTACTGAGTATGAGGCGCCTTTCACACGGACGGCTATTCTGCCGCAGATAAAAAAACGGCATGGGTTCCCCCCCAGGGGCATATCAGGCCCTTCGGTCTGGTATGGATGTTAAGGGGAACAGCCTACGCCGAAAAAATGGCGTGGGGTCCCCCCCAAAATCCATACCAGACCCCTATCCGAGCACGCAGCCCGGTCGGTCAGGAAAGGGGGTGGGGACGGGCAAGGCTCAAGAAGGGGGGGGGGCGCTTGCCCGTTCCCACCCTCTTTCCTGACCGACCGGGCTGTGTGCTCGGATAAGGGTCTGGTATGGATTTTGGGGGGGACCCCACACCAATTTTTCGGCATAGGGGGTTCCCCTTAACATCCATACCAGACCGCACACAGTGTAATAGTGTAATACTGTCTCCCAGGGGCACACTGGATGATCTGTATCCTCAATATGCAGCAATGGGATTGTATTGAGCCTTCAGCAATGCTAACATTAAATTCAGGATCTAATTGGTACATCCGGTGTTGGTCCTCTTCCCCCTAATGGATGCTCCCATAATTAGGAACACTGTTTACATGCCCCTGCCCAGATACCTTCACTTCAATATGCACTTCAATCTCTGCATTAACCTCCCTGGCGGTATGATTATTTCGGATTTTAGGTGCTGAAAGCGGTACAATTATTTTGCATGGAAATTTGGCGTTTTATATTGTAGGTCTGTAAATCTTAACAATAACACACTTAAATCTGTCCAAACCAGAGTCTAGTAGATATCCCAGGTATGATAAAGTTTGAAACACAAAAACATAAATTATAATATAATAAATAAAAATAAATAATAAAAAAAATAAAAAAAAATAGTAATAAAATAAATTTCCCCACAATTCACTATCGCTCAATTCTGCAAGTGTTCTAATTTACTATCGCTGTTTTCTAGCTGGTCTAAAGCCACTTTTGACGTAAAGGGACACTTTTTGGTTGCTATGGACAATCTCCAGTTTCCAGGCAGAAAGAACAGTGTATATCATGTAAAACTGCATGCAGGGCATAGGACAAAGCACTGGGGACAAAAGGGATGTGAAATCATTTCATACAGTACTGTAATCTGTAAGATTACAGCACTGTATGTGTTATGATTTTTACTTTTTTTTTAATTTGCCGCCAGGCTCCGCCCCCGTGCGTTGAGCTGCTCGCAGGGAACGGAGCCTGGCACAGAGAGGCTTCGGAGGAGGACGGAGCCCTCGGACACTGCGGGGGACATCGCAGGATCCCGGGGACAAGGTAAGTAACGCTGCCCCAGGATCCTGCAATGCGATCCCGAGTGTGGCTCGGGGTTACCGCTAATGGGACTGAATTTTAACCCCGAGCCACACTCTGGAAAACTGCCAGGGAGGCTACGTTCTGCCTCACCTGATCATTCCTTCTCTGTCTCTTTACAGGTATGTGTCAGCTCAACCAAATCTTCCACCGTTAACTGAAATTGGGATCTGCTTGCTGTCTCTGTGTGTATGTGTTGGTATGTGTCAGCTCAACCAAATCTTCCACCGTTAACTGAAATTGGGATCTGCTTGCTGTCTCTGTGTGTATGTGTTAGTATGTGTCAGCTCAACCAAATCTTCCACCGTTAACTGAAATTGGGATCTGCTTGCTGTCTCTGTGTGTATGTGTTGGTATGTGGCCTTCTCTATCCATTGCCCTGTGTGCACAACCATGACATTGTTATTTGTTGCTCTGGACTGTCTTACCTAAGTTTTATGTGTTGATCTTATCTTGGCCTCTGGCCTTTTGCTTTTCTGACTTTAGAAGCAAAAAGTCCACTTTGATTGTTAGGCATTCTTATAGTCACTCATGATTAATTAACAAACTCCAACCCCACCCTTATAACAGTATAAATTTGAGCATCCTTAAGGGGTGAGCACATTGCTCGGGGTGCACATTGCAATGGCTTCTTTCTCTAAGTGATTCTTTCTACAAGTGATATGCACTTCAATCTCTGCACTTCAGCGATTGCATGAAACAAACAAATACAGCAACCTGCACTGGAAAGCACCTAAAAGACTGCAGGTGACCCTGTCTCTCTAATAAGCTCTCCTTCCACTCTGTAACATGCACTCTCTACCACTGCTTCTGACACTCCTGTCCTCTCTCCTCAAACTCTCTTACCTTCACCCCCCCTCTCCACCAGGCCTGTACTGGCCATCGGGACTACCGGGAGTTTCCCGGTGGGCCGATGGCTCAGTGGGCCAGTATCAGTGACAGCCTGTCAAAATAATGGAATGCGCGGCCCGAGCAGCCATTATTTTGAGCGCTGCTGCACTGCCTAGGGCCGGCCCACCATGGGACCGAGGCGGCAATTCAGGAGTGGACTGGGTCGGGATGGTGCTTCAATTTATCGCTGCTTCTGTTTCCAGCCCGCCCACCACCTGTTGCACAGAGCCGAGGGCTCTGCTGCTGCAATAGGCGTCTGAAAGGTCACGCTGGTGGGCGGGGACAGAAGTCCTCCGACGGCCGCTGCATCCTCCGGAACATCCCTGGTGTCAGTGTGTGGGCAGCGGCTCGGTACAGCTGCCCTAGAAGAGGGGGTTCGCACACTGCTATGTTCAGCTGTAAATGAGCCAGCTTGTGACACACCGCTTCCCGCCCCTCTCTCCCTGCCTGTGCGTTACATCGATGAAGAGCAAGAGGAGCAGGAAGATTAAGCAAGTAGTGGACAGCCACATTAAAGCCCCTCCTGCACCATTCAAGTGTTTGAGCTGAGCACTGTCACTGACCAGACCCGGACCATTCTCTCTGCCCCCTCCCCTCTCTCTCTTCCTGTCCCCCCTCTCTCTCTCTCCCTGTCCCCCTCTCTCTCTCCCTGTTCCCACTCTCTCTCTGTGTCCCCCTCCTTCTCTCTCCCTGCCCCCCTCTCTCTCTCCCTGTCCCCCTCTCTCTCTCTCCCTGTCCCCCCTATCTCTCTCTCCCTGTCCCCCCCTCTCTCTCCCCCTCTCCCCCTACCTCTCTCTCCCTGTCCCCCTCCCTCTCTCTCCCTGCCCCCTCTCTCTCTCTCTCCCTGTCCCCCCTCTCTCTCTCTCCCTGTCCCCCTCCTCTCTCTCTCTCCCTGCCCCCCTCTCTCTCTCTCTCTCTCCCTGTCCCCCTCTCTCTCTCCCTGTCCCCCTCCTCTCTCTCTCTCCCTGTCCCCCTCCTCTCTCTCTCTCCCTGTCCCCCTCTCTCTCTCTCCCTGTGCCCCTCCCTCTCTCTCCCTGTCCCCCCTCTCTCTCTCTCCCTGCCCCCTATCTCTCTCTCTCTCCCTGTCCCCCCTCCCTCTCTCTCCCTGTCCCCCCCTCTCTCTCCCTGTCCTCCCCCTTTCTCTCTCCCTGCCCCCCCCTCTCTCTCTCTCTCTCTCTCTCCCTGTTCCCCTCTCTCTCTCTCCCTGTTCCCCCTCTCTCTCTGTCTCCCTCCCTCTCTCTCCCTGCCCCCCTCTCTCTCTCTCCCTGTCCCCCCCTCTCTCTCTCTCCCTGTTCCCCCCCCTCTCTCTCTCCCTGTTCCCCCCTCTCTCTCTCTGTTCCCCCTCACTCTCTCTCCCTGGCCCCCCTCTCTCTCTCTCCCTGTCCCCCTCTCTCTCTCCATGTCCCCCTCTCTCTCTCTGCCTGTCCCCCTCCCCCTCTCTCTCTCTCCCTGTCCCCTTCTCTCTCTCTCCCTGTCCCCTCTCTCTCTCTCCCTGTCCCACCCCTCTCTCTCCCTGTCCCCCTCTCTCTCTCTCTCCCTGTCCCCCCTCTCTCTCTCCCTGTCCCCCCATTCTCTCTCTCTCTCTCTCTCTCTCTCTCTCTCTCTCTCTCTCCGTCCCCCACTCTCTCTGCCTGTCTCCCTCCACTTTCTCTCTCTCTCTCTGCCCCTTCCCCTTTCTCTCTCTCCTTGTCCCCCCCACTCTCTCTCCCTGTGTCCCCCCTCTCTCTCCCTGTCCCCCCCTCTCTCTCTCCCTGCCCCCCCCTTCTCTCTCTCTGCCCCCCCTCTCTCTCTTTCTCTTTCTCTCTGCTCCCTCTCTCCCTGCCCTCTCTCTGGCAGCAGACGACGTGGCATGTGACACACTGCATGTGGTGGCAAGTAATGTGCAGCATCTGGTGGCAGGCAATGATGGAAAGTGACACACTGCATCTGGTGGCAGGTGGCGGTGGCAAATGACATGCTTCATCTGGTAACAAGCAATGGTTCTGACTGATCCTGCATTCTGGTGAGTTGAATTATTTCATTATGTATTACAATGTAGTAATAGAAATAATGTGATTTGATCATCCTGACACCATATTAAGCATGGTGTCAGGATGTTTTCACTGCTAGCACCAGCCATTCACCCGACAAATCATCCCCACCGCTGAATTCCCGGTCAACCCTGAGACTACCTTCCCCCCTGGTCCTTGGCAAAATTGTCCCTGAATGGCAGTCTGGAAATGTGGTCACCCTACTAAGGGGCAAGGTGTCAATTTTCCCCCGGGTCGCTCTGATGGCCCATACAAAGGCCGCACCGCCTCCCTCAGATTCATCCCAAACTCAATAAGTATCCATATTGCGCAACTGCGTATAGTTTTATATACTGTTTTTGTGCATGTTTGCAAAATTAAAGTGGGCCGCTCTGGGTGAAGTCCAGGGCCAAATTTTTGTCCCAGTCCAGCCCTGCTCTCCACCTGCCTGCTTATACATATCACTCTGCCTTCTGTCTTCTCCCTACTACTGCTCCTACCAACTCTTGCTCATTCTACATCCATACACTGATAAAACCTCCAGTACTCTGAGACATGCCCCTTCACATAAATCACAATCCCACATTACCTCCCTCACCCTCCTGCTTCTCCTAATCTCTGGTGACATATCCCCAAACCCTGGGCCACCATCATCTGTCTTTGCCCATCGCTCCCATCCCCCTACACCCTCTGGCAGGAGCCGCAACCCACAGAACTTGGTCTCTATTCCTCTTTCCAAAACCAGCCCCCCCTTTTCCTGTGCCCTGTGGTCTGCAACAAACTCACCGCCCTTCACGACCTCTTTATCACAAATTCCTTTAACCTACTTGCCATTACTGAAACCTGGCTTCATGAATCGGATACTATTTCTCCTGCTTCCCTCTCCCATGGGGGCCTTCTCTGGACTCACTCCCCCAGACCAAGTGGACGGAAGGGAGGTGGAGTGGGAATCCTTCTAGCCCCATGCAGCACCTATCAGGTACTTCACCCACATTCCCTCTCTGACACTCTCCTCTTTTGAGGCACATTGCATTCGTCTATTCTCTCCCATTTCTCTAAGAATTGCTGTCATCTACCGGCCCCCTGGACCAGTATCAGCCTTTCTTGACGACTTCTCTGCCTGGCTACCCTACTTTCTCTCTGCTGAAATCCCCACAATCATTCTTGGGGACTTCAACATCCCTGTTAACACTAACACTACTATTACTTCTAAACTTCTCAGTCTAACCTCATCGCTTGACCTGAAGCAATGGATACAGGCTCCTACCCACTCCAACGGCAACACCCTTGACCTTGTCTTCTCCTATCTGTGCACTCCGTGCAACCTTTCCAACAATCCACTCCCACTCTCTGATCACCACCTTATTAGTTTTGCTCTCTCCCTGTCTTCCACCTCTTCTCCCTTCAACCGCCTAACAGTTACCCGTAGAAACCTTCGCCACCTCAACCCTTCTCTTCTCTACTCTGCTACTGATCACCTCTATGACAAAATCTCACCTACCAAGCTACTTTCGTCTACAACAGCTCACTGTCTTCCTCCCTAGACATGCTTGCCCCCCTCACTACACGCAAAATTAGGCCCGACTGCTACAACCCTGGCAAACAGATGACACCAGAAGTCTCAGAAAACGTAGCCGCGCTCTTGAGCGCCTGTGGCATAAGACTAAGACCCAGGAAGACTTCACACAATATAAATCTGCCCTCCTAAAATACTACTCCTGCCTTCACACTACCAAACAGACCTACTTTATCACACTCATTAACACCTTCTCATCCAGTCCACGTCAACTCTTCTCTACCTTCAACACTCTACTCTGTCCTCCACCGCCTCCACCCACCAACTCAGTCACTGCCCAGGAGATTGCCAATCACTTCAAAACTAAGATTGATACAATTCATGAGGAGATCACCAATGCGCAAAAACCTCCCCCATGCAACACCCCATGTCCACAGATACAATCATTACTTCCCTCATTCAACTCTGCTATTACTGAGGTTGCTAAACTTTTATCTAGCACCCATCTAACCACTTGCCCCCTGGATCCTGTTCCCTCGCAAATGCTACGCTCACCCTCTGACTCGATTCTACACTCTCTAACTCACATTTTCAACCTCTCCCTCTCTTGTGGCATCTTCCCAAACTCTCTAAAACATGCGCTAGTCATCCCCATACTAAAAAAGCCCTCACTGGATCCCACCAATCTCAACAACTTACGTCCCATCTCCTTACTCTCCTTCTCCTCCAAACTTCTTGAAAGACTGGTCTACAATCGACTAAGCGACCATCTGACCATGAATAAACTTCTTGATCCCCTCCAGTCCGGTTTTCGCCCTCAACACTCCATGGAAACTGCTCTCCTTAAACTCTCAAATGACCTACTAATGGCTAAAGCCAATGGACACTATTCTGTACTACTTCTCCTGGATCTCTCTGCTGCCTTTGACACAGTGGACCACCCCCTCCTCCTCAAAAAACTCCACTCCTTTGGTCTCCGAGACTCTACTCTTCGCTGGTTCTCATCCTACCTATCACACCGCTCCTTCTTGGACCTCTCCTTTTCTCAATCTACACCACCTCCTTGGGTCAGTTGATTGCCTCCCACGGCTTTAAATATCATCTCTACGCTGATGACACCCAAATCTATCTCTCCACCCCCCAGCTCTCTCCATCTGTCTCCTCACGCATTACCAACTTTCTAGCAGACATATCAGCCTGGATGTCACATCACTTCCTCAAACTCAACCTATCCAAAACCGAGCTCATGATATTTCCTCCCTCAGGTGCCACTTCCCCTGCTTTCCCTGTCAATATCAACGGCTCAACTATCAACCCATCTCCCCACGCCAGGGTCCTAGGTGTAATCCTGGACTCTGAACTAACCTTTCGACCCCACATTCTATCACTATCCAAAGCTTGCCTCCTCAATCTCCGCAACATCTCCAAGATACGCCCCTTCCTAACCAATGTCACCACAAAGCTTCTAATCCACTCCCTGGTCATCTCCAGCCTCGACTACTGCAACTCCCTCCTCATTGGTTTACCACTAAATAGGCTATCCCCACTTCAGTCCATCATGAACGCTGCTGCCAGGCTCATCCACCACACAAACCGCTCAGCGTCTGCTACACCCCTCTGCCAATCCCTCCATTGGCTGCCACTCAGTCACCGAATTAAATTCAAGATACTAACTATAACTTACAAAGCCATCCACAACTTGGCCCCCAGCTACATCTCTAACCTAGTCACAAAATACCAACCTAATCGTTCTCTTCGCTCCTCCCAAGACCTCCTGCTCTCAAACTCCCTTGTCACCTCATCCCATGCTCGCCTTCAGGACTTCTCCAGAGCCTCCCCCATCCTCTGGAATGCTCTACCCCAATCCGTGCGATTTTCTCCTACTTTATCCACTTTCAGACGATCCCTGAAAACTCATCTCTTCAGAGAAGCCTATCTGGCCCCCACCTAACAACTGTACACTTATCTTCTCAATCAGCACATCACCCACAGTTATTACCTCTTGTATCTCTTGACCTTCCCTCTTAGATTGTAAGCTCTAAGGAGCAGGGCCCTCTAATTCCTATTGTATCAAAGTGCATTGTATTTGTACTGTCTACCCTCAAGTTGTAAAGCGCTATGTAAACTGTTGGCGCTATATAAATCCTGTATTATAATAATAATAATAATAATACCTGGCTATATTGAATAGACTGTTTAACTTCTGATTGAACTTTCTCATTCTACCATGACTTGCATGATTTTGCATTTCAATTTAAGATAGAGAGATTTATTTCCTTCTCTGTCTCATCTGTGAACCTTGGCCATGTCCTGAGGAAGCCTAACGGCAAAACGTGTAGACATACAAGGGCTCACTGCACAATAATCATAGATGCATATATGTTACAATTGTCATTGTGTGTTGTTTTTTAGATATTTGTAATTTTCAATAAATATATATTTTTTATACTGCTATATCCTCTCCACTGTTTCTTAGCCTAAAAAGTCCGCCTTCCTGGGTAATACTCAGTACTACCTTAGTTTGTTTCCGCAATGATTTATGGACGTGGCTTATTTTTTGTGCACTGTTTCCTGTTTTGTGTCGATAGAAAATAAAAAAAAAAAAACGACCAGTTAACAGTTACAGATAACCATATAACAAAGAGTTAAATTCACAATGCTAACAACAGTTAATTGGCATGTGCTTAGCACACCATGTGCCTGGGGTTGTGCACTGAAGTAGTGCCAAAAGAAGGAGGCCACAGGTGGGCTTTAAGAGCTCCACTGCCTGGGTGATCAACATTAACAACAACTATAACGGATAAATGAAAAGCCAACTGCCTTAGGGAAAAGGAACTGTGGCAGGAGAGACCAGAGGACTTTAGGTGTCAATGGCTAGAGTATCATCAGGTGGGTCTAAAGTTGGAAAATGGTTGGTTTTGTGAGTTATTTGGTGGAGGCGAGAAGCCCCAGTTGTGTAGCTGTTTATAGCCATCTTTGGGTGAGGAGATAGTGATGTGTTGATATTGATACGTGACCAGGAGTTTCGTCGGGAAGCCCCAGCGCTATACAATACTGCGGTTTCGTAGCGCTTGGGTGATAGGAGCAAATTCCTTTCTTTTCTGTGCAGTCGCTGCAGAGATGTCTTGATACAGGGCCACTCCTGTGTACGGAGGTGGTAAAGGCCAGTCGGACCTGGCAGGTCTTAGGAGTCTCTCCCTAATGTGACAGAAGTGGACCCTGAGGAGAATGTCCTGGGTGTTGGACCTGGAAGGTAGGTTGGCTTCGGGATCCTATGGGCCCTATCCATAAGGAGGTCCCTAGGGCTCAGATCAGGTATTAGTTTCAGAAATAGTTGGTGTATATAAGGGACCAACTCTCTTGGCTTGACAATTTCTGGTATGCCTCTCAGCTTGATATTATTGCGTCTGGAGCGATCTTCCAGATCGGCGACTTTCAGCTGGAGTTTGTGGATCATTTCATTTTGTGACTCATGTGCGTTCACTAATTCGTCATGTGCCTTAGCAACTTCAGACATCTGTGATTCTAAATGTGCCGTGCTATCCTCTATATGGTCTATCCTGATAGATAGCTGTGAGATAGAGGAGCGCAGTTCAGCATGAAGGCCGGCCTGTAGAGATAACAGCATTGCTTTTAATGTGGATTCAGTTGCTGGAGTGTCATTAGCTGGGAAGCTGGCTAATGGCTCAGTATAATCAGCCTGCTGTTCTGCAGGGGCATTGTAAATGTGTCAGCACAGTGAAGTTTATTAGCAGAGGGGGCCTTGAGGGGAGAGTGTGCAGGTGAGTTAGCCACCCTCTTACCTCTATCAGATAGAGGTCCGTGGAGTTGTCCTCCATGTCAGAGAGTGTTTCCTGATCTGGGTCCAGCGAGGATGCAGTGTGAAAGAAGAGACTTGCAGCTTCTTGGCACCATCTTGGATTCCCCTATGTCTGACTGCATAGTAAAGAAGTCCGTGAGGTGGCACGGTTTAACAGGCTGATTCTTTTTGTGGGACATATGCAGCCTGATTCCCTGTGTGCCAGTCTCGCTAGTGGACGTAGTGACGGTGGGCTAAGTTTCATGGCCGCTGTAATCACTCTCGGCGGCAGAGAGCTCTGGATCAGGCAGCCATTCAGAACGGCAGCTAGGACACGCCCCCACAGTCCTTTTTATGTTGTCTTTGATTTTAAAATACATTTCAGTGGAATGTTCACCTTTGACACCACCTTACACGTATGATCTGTCTCTTAACAAACACCATTGAGGAAGGCAATAATCTGAAACGCGTCGGGGGAAGGACAATACTGGTCGTCTGATTATAGTGTTTCTGGACACAGATCTGAATACATTCATTATTTTGGCTAATGTGCAAGTGTTTTTAATATATTTTGTGAAATAAATATTTTTTATACAAACATATATTTACTCATACTCTTTAAGATATAAAAGTGCCTAAAAAGTCCACCTAGGGGTATTTTGTTTCTTTCTTTTGGCCCCAAAAGTCAGATAAACAATGGGACCGTTTTTTCTTTTGAAATAACTGCAGAGCAGAGGTGCCCATGGTTTTTGAGTTGGGCTTCTCTCTCTGCTGCCGGGAACCCATGTGTAACTGCTTTTAAAGTGTGAGCTGGAGTTTGGCTTCAGTTCTAAACCTGCAAGAAAATCTACCACTTCCCTCCACCCAGATTAACATTGCTGCTGTCCAAAAGTGCCTTATACACCTTCATCTAGAGTGGATGCATACAGGAAGTGTGTTACTGACCAGATCATCTGGTGAAAACAGAGGGAAAAAAGCCTAAAAAAGAAAGCTAATGCAACCACCACATCTAAGGTTTGCTAAGCTAAAATATATAATATTTTTGGTTTTGGGTTTAATACTGCTTTAAAGCTTACCTCTCTGCCAGTCTGTAAATCTACCAAGAAAGACAAGCTCCCCTGCTGCACTTAATGATTTCCCCCACTATCCCCTATGTCACTACAGAGACAGGCAGGAGAAGCCATAAGTGCAGCAGGGGATACAGGCATTTGACACAACCGGAAGTGTCAAATTCTGAAGACTTTGCCAAAACCTGTGTTGCTTAGGCCTCATGCACACAGGACATTTTTACAGCTGCTGTTAGGGGCGTAGTTTTTTCTTACTTCCGCTAAACGCCCTCTATGTCAGCCTATGTGTCCATGCACACGTAAACTTTCAGAGGCGTTTGGAGGCATAAGCGTTTAGGGGCAGTAGAAAAAAAAACGTCAGCCTGTGCGTCTAGGAGCAGAGACTGCTGAACTGTAAAAAACGTAACATGCCAAAAAACTCTGCTAAATGCGGCTAAACGCTGCTCAACGCTGTAACAAGCGTTTAGCCGAGTTTAGCTGCATTTGGCATTTTTTAGGCATTTTTACATTATAGGGAGTGTTTTTCCTGAAAAAAAACTAACGCCGAACAACACCCATAAACGTCCATAAACGCTATTCATAAATGTGGCTAACAGCACATTTTTAACGCTGCTTTTTCCTGGCAGCAGCACTGGCGTTTTTTAAACATCCTGTGTGCATGAGGCCTTAAATACTGTAGCTGCTGACTTTTAATAAAAGGACACTTACCTGTCCAGGGATTCCGCGCTGTCGTCACCTGGATCAATTCTACACCAGCCTTCGGGTCCCCAGCGCCGGCGTGTTTACTAAGAGAAAGCCAACTGTGACTTCTTGCGGCTTCACAACCAGCTTCCCACTGCACATGCGCAAGCCACGCTGCACTTTGTGAATGGTTCTGCAGCCTCCTGGGACCTGTGACGTGTCCCAGCAGGCTGTGAGCCAAAGGGGAGGGGGGGCCAAATTGGAGCCGGCACCTGTCAAAACCAGATACCTGCCCCCCCCCAACAAAAAAAAACGTTATCCAAATTTGATAGAGGAGGGGGGAGGAGGTGAAAGAGTGGAACTTCTGCTTTTGAGTGAAGTTATACTTCGAAGACAATGGAGTTTGGACTACTAGTGATTTACTAAAGGGCAAATAGGCTTGTACTAATTTTCCTCAGAGCTTAGTAAATGTGATGGAGAATACCCAATAATGTGCAATGGAAAAAAAATAGCATTCTGCTTGTACATGATTGGATGATGGAAATCAGCACAGCTTTACCGCATTCACTAAACTATGGGGAAAATGAGTGCAACTGCACTTGCAAAGTGCACAGTCTCTTTGCCTTTAGTAAATCAACACAAGTGGCTACTTTGGAAGTAGCCAGGCTTATCATTTTTTTTGGAAAGCGACAGAGATGCCTTAAGTGCTATCAGTAACTTTATAGATCAGGTTCATAGTATTTAACACTTTTAAAAGTTATCCTTTAAAAATCATATTTGTAAAATAATCACATATCATATTAATATTATAGTATTGATAATACTGTAACTTAAGATAGGAAATCGGCATAAAAAGAGTGCAGATTTCTCAGCTATTCTGTTCTGTGATGCCATCTGCTGCCCTCAGCTGGTTATTGCAGAAAGGGTTGATCTCCCCTGCCAGGTAATGTGTACGCTAGTTATTCAGATAGAACATGACAAGTACAAGATAGAAAAGCAGAGGAGAAACAAACTGATGTAGGTTAAAGCTTTTGTTTTACATATCCTTAGCTAATGAAACTCCCTTGTGGCCTCATACTGTCTAACAGAAGCCTGAGGTGCTGAGACTACAAAAGCGCTCTTCGTTGCTCCAAAAAATAAAAGGCATGGATGTGCTTTTATAACACTGAGGCTGTAAAAGATTATATATTAAATTGCAGTCTGTGTGGGACTCTGCAAGTCTGCAGGCGCATTGCTTCCTGTGTGTTATATGTAATGAGCTAGTGATTAGAAAGACTGTACTGTGGTAACTTTAAATCAAAAAGTTTAAAAAATGTAATTGTTACATAAGATTCATTTAAACCACTTCCTGTTCAAGAATTGTATATACATGGTTGGATAGTTGCTTCCTGAGGATGGGAGGCCATTTTAAAGCGGCTTTGTCTTTGAGGTGCTCGTGCATGCCCTCTAGTGCACACACAAGCATGTTCTATGTTCACTGTGTCCATTGGACAGAGCAGATTGTACAGCGAGGGTATAGAGCCAATGAAATTGGCCCTGTACCATGTGATCACTATGAAACAATCATAGTGATCACACATGTAAACAAAGGGTGAATTTTGCAGCCAGCGCTCTGTTTCCTCTCACACACTGATCGGCTGCCGATCAATGCAGTGTTTCTTGCAGTGATCAGCAGGAGCAATTTTTACAGTGCACCCAAACCAGTCACAGTGTTCCTGATCACTAGACACCAGTCATATTGTCACCAGACCAGTGCAGCCAGCTGCAGTGTACCTGATCACTAACTACACCAGTCACAGTGTCACAATCCTAGTGCAGCCAGCAACAGTGTTTCTATTACTAGCCACACAAATCCCGGTGTCACTAGAGCCAGTGTAGGCCAGCAACAGTGTTCCTGATCACCTCCACACCAATGCCAGTGTCATCAGACCATTGCAGCCAGCAACAGTGTTCCCGATCATTGCACCAGTGCCAGTGCAGCTAGCAACAGTGTTTCTGTTTGCTGCCACACCAGTATCACCAGCAACAGTGTCTTGATCTCTAGCCACACTATTTACTGTGTCATCAGTGTAAACCAGCAACAGTGTTCTGAATGCCACCACACCAATACAGTGTCAGTAGAGTCAGTGCAAGCTAACAGCATTGTCCTGATCGTTAGCCACACCAGTACAGAGTCACCAAAGCTAGTGTTCACATTATGGACCATGTTTGCCTGAATGGGGATGTACAGGTGTTCCGTGCATCCTCATGTGGGCAGTCCCATTTATTACATATGGGATGCAGCAGCTGTTCCCAATCTGACAGCCTTGTGAGTGTGTTATTATATTATGTTTATTATACAGAATGTATATAGTGCCAGTGAGACAATACAGTTACAATACAAGACATGAAAATAATAAAGTGTGGCGCTAACAAGTGACAAAATATGTGTTGTTGATCAAATAGCAGTGATACCTAGAGAAGAGGTACCACATCCTAAAGTGCCTACCAAATGTGTTATGCCCTGTACACACGGTCGGACTTTGTTCGGACATTCCGACAACAAAATCCTAGGATTTTTTCCGACGGATGTTGGCTCAAACTTGTTTTGCCTACACACGGTCGCACAAAGTTGTCGGAATCTCCGATCTTCAACCACGCGGTCACGTACACCACTTACGACGAGACTAGAAAAGGCCGGTTCAGAACCAAGCGCGGCACCCTTTGGGCTCCTTTTGCTAATCTCGTGTTAGTAAAAGTTTGGTGAGAGACGATTCGCGCTTTTTCAGACTCGTGGCTTTCAGATCGTTTTCTGCCGTTCAGTTTGTGCTTGTGGGTTTGTATCTGCTCTTCAGTGCGTGCAGTCAGTTCGTATCAGAGTTTTCTGTGTGATCTTGCCTGCTTGTTGCTGTTTTTCAGGTCGCTCTTCACAGGCCTTGCTGTTCTTCAGTGCGTTCTGTTACTTCGTTCTGAGCAGCCGACCGTTTTCTAGCCATGTTTCGTATACGTACTCCTCGTACAGTTCGTGCTGTGCGGGGGCTTGGTGTTGGGGTCCTGACCTTGACACAAGTCCAGTCCATGAACAGGGTGGGGAGGAGTTCATGGACCAAGAATTGGTTGCTTCAGCGTGACCAGTTCTCTCATATGCCTTTGCTCCGTGAGATCCGTGAGAATAATCCTGATGATTTCAGGAACTTTCTCAGGATGACGGACCCCGTGTTTCACCGTTTGTTGGCTTTGCTGACCCCCTATATCAGCAGGCAGGATACCTGCATGAGACAAGCCATCACTCCGGAGCAGAGGTTGGTCGCTACCCTGCGGTATTTGGCGACAGGGAGAAGCCTGCAGGACCTCAAGTTCTCGACAGGCATCTCCCCCCAGGCTCTTCTTTGTGGACATTTACTGCTTGTGTTTGTTTTAGCTGACCCTGACAGAAATGTGTGGAGTGCAGAAAATGTCGTGATTGTGTAACCTTATACAAAGCACTGTTGGCTGTTATTTACTAAATGCAAAGACACTTTTCACTACAAGTGCACTTGCAACTGCACTGAAACTGCACTTGTAGTGCAAAGTGGATTTGCCCTTAGGAAATTACCCCCATTTTCTCATAAAACAACAATTACATCACCCCAAAAGTGTTGTAGTGTTGAGACAATAATCCACACATTCTTGATGAGCAATCTTTTTAATACCTGCACAATCACATGTGCATTTACCAAAGGTTTTTCTGACAAACCAACATGTTTGTTGTATAACAATTTTTGTGGTGTCATTATCCAAAATCAAAATGTGCATTTTATAGAAAACAGGCCTGTGTAAAACCCACAAGAAAGACACAAATCTTGATCTCACAAAGTTCACAAATGGTAGAACTTGAAGGCAATATCAGACATGAGTATTTAGGAACTGTGTTTGATATTGCGTTCAGATGGGGGGAAATCACCCCTGGAAAAGCCAAATTTGGAAGATGCACACAAATTTCACAATGTCAACATGTGCGACCTGCCATCACGGGGGATCAAGGGACGTGTTTTGGGGGAGAAAGCCCTTCCTCAACGTGACTTTATAATTGAGGAAGGGGTTGCACCCCCAAAACGCGTCCATTGATCTCCCGTGATGGCAGATAGCACATGTTGACACATTGTGTGCATCCTCCAAATTTGGCTTTGGGAAAAATCACAAAAACATTTCGCACATTGTAGCAGACAAAAGAAGAAAGTGATTTGGAGGGGCTTTAAACTCGCCCCAAAACATCAATGATGTTTTTATATTTTGGAATAACATCATTGATGTTTTGCTTGATGTTTTCCAATTGTAAATTACACCCCATGATCTCCCAGATCACGATCTGCGCACTTTCTGATGTGAAAGGATCTTCATCCACAACCTCACGATCACCTAAAAAGAGAGGAAACCCAAAATAAATTAGGTCGAAAAAAAATGCCGCCATCCATCTCTTATCGGAGCCTTTGGTCGCAGACACTCACCTGTTGTGGTGACTACTTCCACCACGTCTTCTTCCTCCTGCTCATCTTGTGTTGGGTGGATTTCCCCTTCTTCCAGAGGGGGGGGGTCTCTGGTCTCCTCAGATGAGGGGTGTCCTCCGAGTCTTTTCTCCCCTATGTAAAACAAAAATGGTATAATTAGCACACAGATATTTGATGGCAGAACTAGAAAGATGAAACATTGCTTGGAAGTGGGGTACAATGATCTATTTTAGCAGAGTTCCAAGATGTAGCTTTTTTAGTGTCCTTTGTAAAGCTGCAATACTTTACCTGTTTGGTACAAGCTTCACAGATGTAGCCCCCCCTATAGTATACACTGGAGCACCTGTGTGGCCCCCCTAATAAAAAGGGTGTTCTGGGATCCCACACTAGTGCTCCAGTGTCCAGATGTGAAAACAGCTGCTGAGTGTCCTCTCCTCACACAGAATCTAGTTTGCATTTCATTATAGTAACCAAGCCATCTACACAACCCAATTCTTTGAAGACAAGTATAGGGCCTCAAAATGGTGGCCAAATGCATATGGCCTAAACAATGGTATTTTATAGTCCAAAATAAAAATGTGTGATCCGAACGAATAATGTGCCCATGAACATGAAAGTTGCCATTTTAAACTGTACAACAGTTCCTAAAAGCACATGGAGCAGCACGAACGTAATAAACACAAGAACAATAGGAACACAGCACAACTACTTACTTTTTTGCAGCACTCTCCGGATCTTTCTGTACTGCTCATGTTCTCGTAATTTCAGGTCCGACCACCGCTTCCTCAGCTGATCTTTCGATCGTCGTACCCTGAATTTCCGGTGCAGACTCCTGACCACTTTCGCCATGATCTTGGCCTTTCGGACATTGTGGTTGGGGTAAGGCCCATACTTTCCATCATAGTCGGCCTTCTTCAGGATGTCCACCATTTCCAACATCTCCCCAAAGGACATATTTGAGTCCTTTAATCTCCTTCTGGATTGGGACGTTTCAGGCTCCGGCCTTTCCTCCTCCTCCTCCTCCTCCTCGTTGCTCCAATTATCAGGATCCTGCTGTCTCTCCGCCATGTGCTCTTCCTCCACTGCGCCGAACGAAAAGGGGTGGGGAATAGAATAGAAAGAACGTCAGGGGCAGGCGGAGTTATACGCATGCGCAGTGTGTATAAATCGTAACGCGCGCGTCTTACGTACGATCTGTGAGCGGAGGAAGGAGCATCGGAGACGCCGATCGTGCTAACGAAGGTAGGATCTAAACTTGGGCCTATACTGCTTCGAAATGGAAGCCTATATTGTAACAAGATTAGGGGAGTTTGGCCTGACATTAGGGTTTGTCTTGTGTTGTGTCTTGCAGAGAAAATGGATGGGTTCAACGACCACAATTTCCTGTCCCTGTTCATAGACAAGTACAGGGAGCTGCCCTGTCTTTGGCAAGTGAGACACCCCCACTATAATCACAAACAGAAGAGGCAGGCAGCGCTGGAGAAACTGCTGGAGTTGGTGAAGCCGGTGGTCCCCACAGCAACCATCCCTTATTTAAAAGCCAAAATTGGTGGCCTGAGGAGCACTTATCTTAGGGAGCGCAAGAAGGTCACAGATTCCCAGAGGTCCGGAGCTGCAGCAGATGACATTTATGTCCCCAGGCTGTGGTACTACGAGAGACTGCGATTTCTGTCAGACCACACTGAAGTCAGGGAATCCCTCTCTACTCTTCCTTCCACTCTTCCTTCCATCCCAGCTGAGGCTTCCGATGTCCAACCTGGGCCTTCCAGCTAGGAAGAAGTGGAGGAGCCCAGCTGGAGTCAGGTATAGCATTCTTCTACAGATTTCTGGGCAATAAATAAATGATGTTTACTAGATGTTATTATTGATCATTAATTGCTGATTAAAAAAAGTGTTTTACATATCAATAGACAGTAGTGGGCACCAAAAATTGGGACAAGAATGCAAAATGCTGGGCTCAGAAGGATAGTCTGTTATATTTGTTAACATTGAATTTGCAGCAGTCTGGAGGTGAAAATTGTGTGTGATTGATGTAAAAAAACTAAAACTATGTCCCTTTTTCATACACAGGAAGACCTCAGCCAGGAGGAGGCGGGGATTAGTGGCAGCCAGGAGGAGGCGGGGCTAAGTGTCAGCCAAGAGAAGCCTGGGACAAGTCGCAGCCTGACTGAGTCTCAGGTTCCTCCCCTCCGCCTTCCATACAAAAGGGCCAGGAAGGCCACTCCCAGTCCTGTGCAGGATTCAGCATACAGGCTGATCCAGGAGGCTTCTGCGTCCCTCAGAGCCTTCCCAGTCCTGAAGAGGCCTTTGCCTGCATGGCTGTCACAAAATTGCTGGGCATGCAGGAGGGCCAACGCAAGATCTCTGAGGACCTGATTTATAAAGTCCTACGTAAGGGGGATAGTGGGGAACTGACACACAAGACGGATGTCATTGAGATCGACGATCCTCCTCCTCCTCCTCCTCCTGCTGCCACAACTCCACCACCACAGCCAAAGGCTGGAAGGAAGCGTGGAAGGAAGACCAAAGAGTGATGACCCTGGGTTCAGTCTGGTCTGACAAAAGCTGCAGTCTCTCATATGACCACAGCCTGGGGACACAGATGTCATCTGCTGCTTTCCGGATCTCTGGGATTTCTGGACCAGACTGTCCTCCCTTAGATAAGGACTCCTCAGGCCACCAATTTTGCTTTTAAATAATTGATGGCTGCCCTGGGGGTCCAAGGCTTCGCCCACTTCTGCAGTTTCTCCAGCGTTGCCTCCCTCTTTGTTTATAGTTGTGAGCCCTTAATAAAATTTTTTAGGTAAATTCTACTCTCCTGTGTGTGTTTTCATCTAAAAATGACAGTTTGTTGGTGACGATTCAGGTACATTTCTAAAGTACAATGTTAAATTAACAAGGGACAACAACACCAAACAATCTCCTACAGATTAAATAGAACAACATATCAATGGTGTTGTGGGAACTTGTCACAAAAAACACACAAACATTTTCGGGAGTACAAATCAAAATCACCAAAAAAAAAAAAATTAAAAAAGAGAAACACAAAAAAAGATTCTACATTAAAGTAACAAAAAAAAAAAAAAAAAATTATGTTGTCAGATGTGAGAAATCAAAATATATTGAGGGAATCCCGATAAATAGTAACGAAAGAAGTTTGTGAGAAGTGTATGTGAATATGAGCATCAAAACGACTTAATTCTTGTCACATTATAAAGAAGAAGAGAGTGCGCTGTATTAAACCATTTTGAACATTGCAGCGTGACGAAAGTGCTGTATCCATTGCGAACGCTAAGTTTACCAGAACGAGCTGTCCCGTGTCGGAATTTCTTCTGAGCATGCGTGGCACTTTGTGCGTCGGAACAGGCCACACACGGTCGGAATTGACGCGATCGGATTTTGTTGTCGGAAAATTTTATCTCCTGCTGTCCAACTTTGTATGTCGGAAAATCCGATGGAAAATGTCCGATGGAGCCCACACACGGTCGGAATTTCCGACAACACGCTCCGATCGGACAATGTCCATCGGAAAATCCGACCGTGTGTACGGGGCATTAGTGTTAGTTTTTATGGAGAGGTATACTCTCTTCACAAAACCCCATAAAAACCAAAACAACAAAGAAAAATAAAAACAATAAAGAGTTAAGTGCACACAACCACATATAGATGATGAAAGGTATATCCTGAACCTATATATCAATTAGGTATGAATAGTAAATGTAGGATAACAAAAGTAACTCAAAAGTGCAATATAATAGGTATACAAAATACCACAGTATACTGTGTGTATAACCCAACAAAAATTGTGTTCACCAGGGCAAAACCAGAGTGTGAAAACATAAGTCCATAAGTAAAGTGGGTATGTGTAAATACTGAAAATCCATTAATAAATAATTGGGGTGATCTCAGTTAACCCCATGACAGTCTGAATACGAGCAGTCTTCGTGTAGGGTAAATAGGAACTGTTGGAAGTGTCCTTGAATGTAGGTGAATTCCTCGCTCATTGAGATGGTATCAACCCAAAGGAATAAGCAAAAGAATGCCCTTACCAGACAAGGTGGACTCACAGGCCCTTGGCGGTGAGTCAAACGAGCTTGTACCATCAAGCGGTGTGGTGCGGCAAGCCGTGTGGTGGTCCTGGACAGAGTCTCATCAGATGTTGTCAGATGGTATGTCTCTGGAGGTGCCAAACCGGAATCGGGTGCCTTCAATATTTAGCTTCGGTCATCAGGGGCAATCGCTTCCTCAGCGGCCAGTTATATGGATAAGCAAATAAAATAAAAAAACTTCCACATAGTGTGAATCCTTTTTTTAAAAAATAGTAGCGTTTTATTGGTATCAAAATTATTTTCCAAAGATTTGCAAAAATGGGCAGTAAAAACTTGGCTCAAAAAGGAAAGACAATATAAAATTCAGCGCAGTAAATGATGGTAGGGGTATAGACATAAGGGTTCTTACCCCTGATGACCGAAGCTAAATATTGAAGGCACCCGATTCCGGTTTGGCACCTCCAGAGACATACCATCTGACAACATCTGATGAGACTGTCCAGGACCACCACACGGCTTGCCGCACCCCACCGCTTGACGGTACAAGCTCGTTTGACTCACCGCCAAGGGCCTGTGAGTCCACCTTGTCTGGTAAGGGCATTCTTTTGCTTCATCCTTTGGGTTGATACCATCTCAATGAGCGAAGAATTCACCTACATTCAAGGACACTTCCAACAGTTCCTATTTACCCTACACGAAGACTGCTCGTATTCAGACTGTCATGGGGTTAACTGAGATCACCCCAATTATTTATTAATGGATTTTCAGTATTTACACATACCCACTTTACTTATGGACTTATGTTTTCACACTCTGGTTTTGCCCTGGTGAACACAATTTTTGTTGGGTTATACACACAGTATACTGTGGTATTTTGTATACCTATTATATTGCACTTTTGAGTTACTTTTGTTATCCTACATTTACTATTCATACCTAATTGATATATAGGTTCAGGATATACCTTTCATCATTAGGGATGAGCCGAACACCCCCCGGTTCGGTTCGCACCAGAACCCGCGAACGGACCGAAAGTTCGCACGAACGTTAGAACCCCATTGACGTCTATGGGACTCGAACGTTCGAAATCAAAAGTGCTCATTTTAAAGGCTAATTTGCATGGTATTGTCCTAAAAAGGGTTTGGGGACCCGGGTCCTACCCCAGGGGACATGTATCAATGCAAAAAAAACTTTTAAAAACGGCCGTTTTTTCGGGAGCAGTGATTTTAATGATGCTTAAAGTAAAAAAAAAAAAGTGAAATATTCCTTTAAATATCGTACCTGGGGGGTGTCTATAGTATGCCTGTAAAGTGACGCGTGTTTCCCATGTTTAGAACAGTCCCTGCACCAAATGTCATTTTTAAAGGAAAAAATCTCATTTAAAACTGCTTGCGGGTTTAATGTCATGTCGGGTCATGGCAATATGGATGAAAATCAGTGAGACAAACGGCATGGGTACCCCCCAGTCCATTACCAGGCCCTTTGGGTCTTGTATGGATATTAAGGGGAACCCCGCACCCAAATTAAAATAAGGAAAGGTGTGGGGCCACCAGGCCCTATATACTCTGAACAGCAGTATACAGGCGGTGCAAACAAGACAGGGACTGTAGGTTTGTTGTTAAGTAGAATCTGTTTGTAATTTTGAACATTTTTAACGTGTTTAGCTCCAGCCAAAAAATCTTTTCTAAGCTTTTTGGAAAACATAGGGAAGGGTTATCACCCCTGTGACATTTGTTTTGCTGTCTTTCCTCCTCTTCAGAAGATTTCACCTCACTTTTTTGTCCCAATGAAAAATGTTTTTTGAAAATTTGTTTTTTTTTGTGGAACAAGGATTGGAAAGCATCAGTGGAAAGGAGAAATTGTTTTCCCATATTAACTCTTACAGGAGAGAATTTCCCTTCCTAGGGGTAGATTTCATCTCACTTCCTGTTGTCTCCTTCCGTTTGCAAGTAGGATTCGTTTGTAAGTTAGATGTTTGAAAGTAGGGTCCTGCCCTATATACTCAGCAGAAATTTGGGCCTTAGGTGTTGCTGTGGCCACAACACTGTAAGCCCTCACAGGGCCCTGCTGTGAAATATTAGATCAAGAATTGTAATTACATGCCCCTGTTGAACAGGAGCTGAAAAATTAGGCCTTAGGCACTGGTGCTGGTGCCACAACACTGCAACCCCTCACAGACACTCTAGTTGGAACGCAGGAACGAGCCCTGCTGCAAATTATTGCTTCAAAAATTGTAATTACACGCCCCTGTTAGACAGGGGCAGAAAAATTGGGCCTTAGGCACTGGTGCTGGTGCCACAACACTGCAACCCCTCACAGACACTCTAGTTGGAACGCAGGAACGAGCCCTGCTGCAAAGTATTGCATCAAAAATTGTAATTACACGCCCCTGTTAGACAGGGGCAGAAAAATTGGGCCCTAGGCACTGGTGCTGGTGCCACAACACTGCAACCCCTCACAGACACTCTAGTTGGAATGCAGGAACGAGCCCTGCTGCAAAGTATTACATCAAAAATTGTAATTACACGCCCCTGTTAAACAGGGGCTGAAAAATTGTGCCTTAGGCACTGGTGGTGGCGCCCAGAACCAAAAATGTTCTTACAAGCTATCAGCGTGATGATTGAGGAGGAAGAGGATAATTACTCAGGGATAGTCACTCAGCATCAGCATAGGCAGTCTTTGAAGGGATCTGAGATTTCAAAAAAAATTATTCGGTTACATCAGCATCAGGTGCTTGGTAGCTGGTGGTGATCCAAGACTCATTCATTTTTATGAAGGTCAGCCGATCGACCGAGTCGGTGGACAGACGCACCCTGTGATCGGTTACCACGCCTCCAGCAGCACTGAATGTGCGTTCCGAAAGAACGCTGGATGCAGGACAGGCCAGTAGCTCAATTGCATACTGTGCAAGCTCTGGCCAGTGATCCATCCTCAAGACCCAGTAACCCAGAGGATTTTCGGTGGGAAAGGTGTCCAAGTCTGATCTTGCCCCTAGGTATTCCTGCACCATGTAAAACAGACGCTGGCGATGGTTGCTGGAACCGATCATACCTTGGGGCTGCGGACCAAAAAATTGTCTGAACGCATCGGTCAGACGGCCACCTTCTCCACCGCTCCTTCTTTGACTGACCGAAGCCTCAGCAACACGTTGTCCAGAAACAGGAGTTTGTAACCTCCCAGTCTCTGGGAACGCGTTGCACAGACCTTTCTGCAAGGCCTCCCGAAGATGTTTCATCCTCTGCTCCCTCTGCGATGGCAAGATAAGGTCCGCAACCTTACCCTTGTAACGTGGATCAAGGAGGGTTGCCAGCCAGTATTGGTCCTTCTCCTTGATACCACGAATACGAGGATCCTTACGCAGGCTTTGCAGGATCAGGGAGGCCATGCAGCGTAGGTTTGCTGAGGCATTCGGTCCGGAGTCCTCTGGGTCACTAAGAACGACATGGTCCGCAGCCACCTCCTCCCAGCCACGTACAAGTCCATGTGTTTCTTGGGACTGATCCCTTAAAGACTGCTGCTGATGCTGAGTGCCAGGCTCCACCTCCATACTGACACAATCTTCCTCCTCCTCCTCTTCCTCCTCGTCCTCTTCCTGTGTGATCGGCGGGCACGCAGGAACACTGTCTGGATAAAGGGGGCCTTGAGAGCTAAGGAAGTCCTCCTCTTCCTGCCTCTGTTCTGCCTCAAGTGCCCTGTCCATTATTCCACGCAGCGTGTGCTCCAACAGGTGGACAAGGGGGACAGTGTCACTGATGCATGCACTGTCACTGCTCACCATCCTCGTGGCCTCCTCGAATGGTGACAGGACAGTGCATGCATCCCTGATCATGGCCCACTGGCGTGGGGAAAAAAAACCAAGCTCCCCTGACCCTGTCCTGGTGCCATAGTCGCACAGGTACTCATTGATGGCCCTCTGCTGCGTGTGCAGCCGCTGCAGCATGGCCAACGTTGAGTTCCACCTGGTGGGCATGTCACAGATTAGGCGGTTCTTGGGCAGGTTAAACTCCTTTTGGAGGTCCGTCAGCCGAGCACTGGCATTATATGACCGGCGGAAATGCACACAGACTTTCCTGGCCTGCCTCAGGACATCCTGTAAGCCCGGGTACCTGCCCAAGAACCGCTGCACCACCAAGTTAAGGACGTGAGCCAAACAGGGCACATGGGTCATTTGTCCCTGTCGGAGGGCAGAGAGGAGGTTGGTGCCATTGTCGCAAACCACCATTCCTGCCTTAAGTTGGCGTGGCGTCAACCACCTCTGAACCTGCCCCTGCAGAGCTGACAGAACCTCTGCCCCAGTGTGGCTCCTGTCCCCCAAGCACACCAGCTCAAGCACCGCATGGCATCTTTTGGCCTGCGTACTTGCGTAGCCCCTTGAACGCCTACGGAGCACCGCTGGTTCCGAGGAAGAGGCCATGGAGGAAGAAGAAGAGGAGGGGGTGGAGGAGAGAGGTGTGTCACAATCAGCATTTTGGAGGCGTGGTGGCGGAACAACCTCCAACACTACTGCACCTTGTCCTGCATCCTTCCCAGCTGCCAGCAGAGTCACCCAATGCGCCGTGAAACTTAGGTAACGTCCCTGTCCATGCCTGCTGGACCATGAGTCAGCGGTAATATGCACCTTACCGCTGACCGCCCTGTCCAGCGAGGCATGGACATTGCCTTCCACATGCCGGTAGAGAGCCGGAATCGCCTTCCGTGAGAAAAAGTGGCGTTTGGGTACCTGCCACTGAGGAACCGCACATTCCACAAACTCACGGAAGGGGGCAGAGTCTACCAACTGAAAAGGCAGCAGTTGAAGTGCTAGCAATTTTGCCAAGCTAGCATTCAACCGCTGGGCATGTGGATGGCTGGGAGCAAACTTCTTTCGGCGGTGCAGCAGCTGGGGCAGGGAAATTTGCCTGGTACAATCTGACGTCGGTGTACCAAAAGCAGATTGCCCACAAGTACTTGGCTGTGACACACCTAATTCTACACCTTCATTCCTCTCACTGCAGGTCTCAGAGAGGACTGAAGGTCTAGTGGGGTTGGAAATCTCAGCTGATGAGGAGCAAGGAGAGATCCTCTTTGTTCTTTGGTGTGGGTCTTTTAGATACGCTTGCCAACGAACTGCATGGCAGGTCAACATATGTCTGGTCAAGCATGTGGTACCCAAGCGGGAGATATTTTGGCCACGCGAGATACGCTTGAGACATATGTTGCAAATAGCAGCGGTGCGATCTGATGCACTCGTCTCAAAAAAGGCCCACACCAAAGAACTTTTTGAATAACGCGCAGAGACTGCAGCGCCCTGCACATGTGGAGCTTTGGGGTGTGATGCAGTCAATGTGCTGCCCTTAGGCTGGCCCCTGGAGGGCATCCTGCCTCGTTGGTGATGTGCTGCCGCCTCCTCCTCCTCCTCCTCCTCCTCCTCCTCCTCTCTCCTATCAGGCACCCACGTTGAGTCAGTGACCTCATCATCCCCTCCCTCCTCATCACTGGAGCAAACCTGGCAGTATGCTGCAGCAGGGGGAGCATGACTGCCAGATTGCTGTCCTTCTTGGGCACCCCCTCTGTCCGCGCTCATGTTACTGCCTTCATCGAGCTCAGTATCGTCATCAGAGCCTTCCAAACGCTGGGCATCCTCCTGGAGCATGTACCCAACACTGTGGTCAAACAGTTCGAGGGAATCCTCATGAGGACATGGTGGAGCTAGGGAAGGAGTCACTGATGACATTGAGCTGAGGGAAGAGGCCGCTGCTTTGCCAGACAAAGCACCCTGGGCATGGGTGGGAGAGGATGAGGAGGATGAGGACGGCTTGGTCATCCACTCGACCAAGTCTTCCGCATGTTGCGGCTCAACATGGCCAGCTGCCGAAAAAAAGGCCAAGCGTGTCCCATGGCCACGTGCTGATGAGGATGCACCGTCTCCACGACCAGCACTAGACACAGAGCCTGCTTGCCCTCTCTTATTGGCTTGTGACTGTCTGCCTCTCCTTCTTGGCCTTCCAGACATACTAATGGCCTGTAGCTGCACTAAGCTGGGATAGAACACCTGTAATTTTCTTCAAGTAGCTTTATATACTGTAACCAGACAAGCCTGCCTGTCAGTAGGAAGATAACAGGAACGGATCTAGCTGAACACTGTGAGCAGGACGCACTGTACTAAATGTAAATAGTCTAGCTGCCTGACCGTGGTACTAATAGGATCAAATAGAACACCTGTAATTTTCTTCAGGTAGCTTTATATACTGTAACCAGACAAGCCTGCCGGTCAGTAGGAATTTAACAGGAACGGATCTAGCTGAACACTGTGAGCAGGACGCACTGCACTAAATGTAAATAGCAGGAACGGATCTAGCTGAACACTGTGAGCAGGACGCACTGCACTAAATGTAAATAGTCTAGAAGATAACAGGAACGGATCTAGCTGAACACTGTGAGCAGGACGCACTGCACTAAATGTAAATAGTCTAGAAGATAACAGGAACGGATCTAGCTGAACACTGTGAGCAGGACGCACTGCACTAAATGTAAATAGCAGGAACGGATCTAGCTGAACACTGTGAGCAGGACGCACTGCACTAAATGTAAATAGTCTAGAAGATAACAGGAACGGATCTAGCTGAACACTGTGAGCAGGACGCACTGCACTAAATGTAAATAGTCTAGAAGATAACAGGAACGGATCTAGCTGAACACTGTGAGCAGGACGCACTGCACTAAATGTAAATAGCAGGAACGGATCTAGCTGAACACTGTGAGCAGGACGCACTGCACTAAATGTAAATTGCAGGAACGGATCTAGCTGAACACTGTGAGCAGGACGCACTGCACTAAATGTAAATAGTCTAGAAGATAACAGGAACGGATCTAGCTGAACACTGTGAGCAGGACGCACTGCACTAAATGTAAATAGCAGGAACGGATCTAGCTGAACACTGTGAGCAGGACGCACTGCACTAAATGTAAATAGCAGGAACGGATCTAGCTGAACACTGTGAGCAGGACGCACTGCACTAAATGTAAATAGCAGGAACGGATCTAGCTGAACACTGTGAGCAGGACGCACTGCACTAAATGTAAATTGCAGGAACGGATCTAGCTGAACACTGTGAGCAGGACGCACTGCACTAAATGTAAATAGTCTAGAAGATAACAGGAACGGATCTAGCTGAACACTGTGAGCAGGACGCACTGCACTAAATGTAAATAGCAGGAACGGATCTAGCTGAACACTGTGAGCAGGACGCACTGCATTAAATGTAAATAGTCTAGATAGAAGATAACAGGAACGGATCTAGCTAAACTGAATACAGTGTATATATATATATGCAACACCTGGGATGCATATATATACACAATACACTGTAAGTGCAGCTAACTGACTGACTGTTCTGCCTAATCTATCTAACTCAAATCAAATGACACTCTCTCTCTCTCTCTCTATCTCTCAGCACACCGGAACACACACTACACAGGGCCGCCGTGCAGGCGGCCTTATATAGTGTGGGGTGTGTACTAAATCCCCTGAGCCATAATTGGCCAAAGCCACCCTGGCTTTGGCCAATTACAGCTCTCTCTACTGACGGCGCTGTGATTGGCCAAGCATGCGGGTCATAGTGCATGCTTGGCCAATCATCAGCCAGCAATGCACTGCGATGCCGCAGTGAATTATGGGCCGTGACGCGCCACACGAATTTAGCGCGAACGGCCCATAACGTTCGCAATTCGGCGAACGATCGAACAGCCGATGTTCGAGTCGAACATGGGTTCGACTCGAACACGAAGCTCATCCCTATTCATCATCTATATGTGGTTGTGTGCACTTAACTCTTTATTGTTTTTCTTTTTCTTTGTTGTTTTGGTTTTTATGGGGTTTTGTGAAGAGAGTATACCTCTCCATAAAAACTAACACTAACACATTTGGTACGCACTTTAGGATGTGGTACCTCTTCTCTAGATATCACTGCTATTTCATCAACAACACATATTTTGTCACTTGTTAGCGCCACACTTTATTATTTTCATATACCTACAATAGTCAGATTGTTGTGTTGGCTGCTTCACTATACATATTGTTTATGAGTTGGCGCAATTTCTACACTTTATATTTATACAATATACGACATGAGGGTTAGGAGGGCCCTGCCCATAAGAGCTTACAATCATATAGGGCAGGGGTGTCCAAACTTTTTTCAAAGAGGGCCAAATTTGATGAAGTGAACATGCGCGGGGGCCGACCATTTTGCCTGACATTCTTTGAACCTTTAAAATTTGGTCTAAGTGTGTTCGTTCAAGCACTAATACACTGCCCAACAAGAATTCTCTTGCCTTTGTGGCTGTGTGTGAGTAAAGAGATGACCTCGGGCGTGTTATTTGGATATACCGTATTTATTGACGTATAACACGCACCTTCACTTTAAGAGGGAAGTTTCAGGAAAAAAAACGTACATTTTAAATGCAGCACCCCCATTGCCAGGAATGCAGCACCCACCATTGCCAGAAATGCAGCACCCACCATTGCCAGAAAGGCAGCACCCACCATTGCCAGAAAGGCAGCACCCCCCATTGCCAGAAATGCAGCACCCACCATTGCCAGGAATGCAGCACCCACCATTACCAGAAATGCAGCACCCAGTATTGCCAGGAATGCAGCACCCACCAGAGGCTGCTGTGCAAACAGGAAATACTCCTGTGTGTATGGCTCTCGTCCTGCCTTCTCCCTGTCCCCTCCAAGGCAGCCGGCATATATATCTTTTGTGGCCCCGGTGCTGGGAGATCATTGGAGGCCACAAAAGATATACATGTCCAGATAACCAGGCGGGCCATTCAAAACCAGAACACGGTCCGCGATTGGCCCCTGGGCCGAACTTTGGACATGCCTGATATAGGGTGAGGCAAGTGGTACAAAATGTAATAACTGTGAGGGATGAGCTGATAGAAGAATTAAAAGTTCAGTTGTTAGGCGGAGACAGGATAGGACCCAGTGAGTGCTTTTTTCCAAGTATGGAGATAGTTTGTGCGTGCTTTGGGGGGGGGGGACCAGTAGAGAGGGAGAGATTGAAGATGTGAGTGAGAGGGCAAAGGATAGAGGAAGAGGGTGACTGTAGTACTTGTCAGGGAACAGTGGGGAAGATATTTGGACAGTAGAGATGTTCTCACATTGCAGTAAACTTTTTTTTAAGTGATTGGAAAACTCTTAGGCAGTGAGTTAGTGGGTGTACAGTAAGTGATTGGGGACAAAGTAGAGAGTTTAAGGTACACAAGAGCCATTAAGGACTGGAGGATAGAGTAATAATAAGAGTGACAAAGTAGGGTTGTTTGGCAGCATGGAGGTAGGAATTGTGTTTTAGGAGGGCAGATTTGTATAGGGTGAAGACTTGCAAGAATTTCGCTTTACATCACAGTTGCTCAATTGCATGGCTATGTCTCTTGAGATTTCTGGTGTCATCAGTTTGCTAAGGTTGTAAAAGTCGAAGCCTAATTCTGTGTACAGTTAGAGAAGCAAGTGCATCTAGTGAGGTTAAGAGTGAGCTGTTTTAGAGAGGACTGTCCAGGTTAGGGCATGACATGGGTATGATTTTGTCATAGTAGCAGAATAGAGAAGTGAAAGGTTAAAGAGGCAAAGGTTTCTACAAGTAATCATTTGCTGCTTGGAGGGACAGGTGGTTGAAGACAAGGGCACTGTGAAGCTAATGATGTTGTGATACGAGAGAGGAAAGGGGGTGTTGGCGAGGTTGCCAGGAGTGAAGAGATAGAAGAATACAAGGTCAAAGGTGTTACCATAAGAGTGAGTGGAAGAGTGTGTCCATTGAGTTAGGTCAAAAGATGTGTTTACGTTGAAAAGTTGAGATGTTACTGGGCTGTTAACATTACACCGGATGTTAAAGACCCCAAGAATGATAGTAGGTATTATATTTCAGATGAGAGAAAGTAGGGTACGCAGCCAGAGATAGCATCAAGGGTAATACTGGTCCAAGAGGCCAATAAATCACTGCAATCCTCAGAGAAATTGTAGAAAACAAAAGATGAGAGGGATAGAGAGGGAGGTGTAGGAAGGACTTAAAAGGTGCTTAGTGGGGATAGAAGAAATCCAACTCCACTTCTTTTCCATCCACTGGGTCTGGGTGAGTGAGTCCAGTGGAGGCCACCATAAGAGAGGGCAGCAGGAGAAGTAGAGTCAGATTCTTGAAGCCAGGATTTTTTTTTTTTCAAAAAGTTTTTATTGAGATATACAATGCCGACAGTAATAACAGTAACAGCATTTGTAGGAACATTAAACAGAAAGAATTGTGATAAATGAAACCATGTATTCCAGGGGTCTTGAACAAACAAGTCAGGGTTGAGTAGCTATAGAGATCTAACATTTTACAGCCGGGCAGTGTCTAATGACTAGGGATGAGCCGAACACCCCCCCGGTTCGGTTCGCACCAGAGCTTGCGAACGGACCGAAACTTCGCACGAACATTAGAACCCCATTGAAGTCTATGGGACTCGAACATTCGAATGTGTGTGTTTCCTGTGCTTAGAACAGTCCCTGCACAAAATTACATTTTTAAAGGAATAAAAGTCATTTAAAACTGCTTACGGCTTTAATGTAATGTCGGGTCCCGGTAATATGGATGAAAATCAGTGAGACAAACGGCATGGGTACCCCCCCCCAGTCCATTTCCAAGCCCTTTGGGTCTTACAGGAGGGAATTTCCCTTCCTAGGGGTAGATTTTATCTCACTTCCTGTTGTCTCCTTTCCGTTTGCAAGTAGTAGTCGTTTGTAAGTTGGATGTTTGAAAGTAGGGGCCTGCCCTATATACTCTGCAGAAATTGGGGACTTAGGTGTTGGTGTTGCCACAACACTAGGGATGAGCCGAACACCCCCCGGTTCTGTTCGCACCAGAACCTGCGAACGGACCGAAAATTCGCACGAACGTTAGAACCCCATTGATCTCTATGGGACTCGAACGTTCAAGATCAAAAGTGCTAATTTTAAAGGCTAATTTTCATGGTATTGTCCTAAAAAGGGTTTGGGGACCCGGGTCCTGCCCCAGGGGACATGTATCAATGCAAAAAAAACTTTTAAAAACGGCCGTTTTTTCAGGAGCAGTGATTTTAATGATGCTTAAAGTAAAAAAAAAAGTGAAATATTCCTTTAAATATCATACTTGCGGGGTGTCTATAGTATGCCTATAAAGTGGCGCGTGTTTCCCGTGCTTAGAACAGCACCTGCACAAAATGACATTTTTAAAGAAATATATATAGTTATTTAAACTGCTTGCGGCTTTAATGTAATGTCGGGTCCTGGCAATATGTATGAAAATCAGTGAGACAAATGGCATGGGTATCCCCCAGTCCATTACCAGGCCCTTTGGGTCTTGTATGGATATTAAGGGGAACCCTGCACCCAAATTTAAAAAAAGGAAAGGCGTGGGGCCACCAGGCCCTATATACTCTGAACAGCAGTATACAGGTGGTGCAAACAAGACAGGAACTGTAGGTTTGTTGTTAAGTAGAATCTGTTTGTAATTTTGAACTGGTACATTTTTAACGTGTTTAGCTCCAGCCAAAAAATCTTTTTTAAGCTTTTTGGAAAACATAGGGAAGGGTTATCACCCCTGTGACATTTGTTTTGCTGTCTGTGCTCCTCTTCAAAAAGATTTCACCTCACTTTCTGTCCCAATGACAAATGTTTTTTGAAAATTTGGGTTTTTTAGTGAAACAAGGATTGGTGATAAAGCATCAGTGGAAAGGAGAAACGTTTTTCCCATATTAACTCTTAGGGTCGGTTCACACATGGGCAACACGACTTTAGCGCGACTTTGTACCGCGACTTCAACGCGGCTTCAGCGCGACTTTAGCGCGACTTCAGCGCGACTTCGGCAAAATACGAGGTGACTTGAAGTCGCCTCCATGACAGGCGACTTCGCCTGTGGCCAATCACCTCTCTGGGAGGGAGGGGGGAGGGAGGGGTTTTCTCTGCAAAGTCGCTTGAGAGATCCGACTTGCAGGCGACTTACATTGAGTTGAATGGGTACAAGTCGCCTACAAGTCGGATAGAAGTAGTACAGGAACCTTTTTTGAAGTCGGAGCGACTTCAGTAGTGTCAGTTAAGACGGTTCAATTCACTACAATTGTAATCTAAATGCAAAGTGACTTGGGGCGACTTGGGGCAACTTGAGGGCGTACAAGTCGGATCCCAAGTCGCCCCAGTGTGAACCGAGCCTTACAGGAGAGAATTTCCCTTCCTAGGGGTAGATTTCATCTCACTTCCTGTTGTCTCCTTCCGTTTGCAAGTAGGAGTCGTTTGTAAGTTGGATGTTTGAAAGTAGGGGCCTGCCCTATATACTCTGCAGAAATTTGGGCCTTAGGTGTTGGTGTTGCCACAACACTGTAAGCCCTCACAGGGCCCTGCTATGAAATATTAGATCATGAATTGTAATTACATGCCCCTGTTGAACAGGGGCAGAAAAATTGGGCCTTTGGTGATGGTGGTGGTGCTGGTGCCACAACACTGTAAGTCCTCACACTTACTCTTGGTGGGCGCTGGAACGGGCCCTGCTGTGAAATATTAGATCAAGAATTGTAATTACATGCACCTGTTGAACAGGGGCAGAAAAATTGGGCCTTTGGTGGTGGTGGTGGTAGTGCTGGTGCCACAACACTGTAAGTCCTCACAATTACTCTTGGTGGGCGCTGGAATGGGCCCTGCTGTGAAATATTAGATCAAGAATTGTAATTACATGTCCCTGTTGAACATGGGCTGAAAAATTGGGCCTTAGGCACTGGTGCTGGTGCCACAACACTGCAACCCCTCACAGATACTCTGGTTGGAGCGCAGGAGCGAGCCCTGCTGCAAAGAATTGCATCAAAAATTTTAATTACACGCCCTTGTTAAACAGGGGCTGAAAAATTGGGCCTTAGGCACTGGAGCTGGTGCCACAACACTGCAACCCCTCACAGATACTCTAGTTGGAGCGCAGGAATGAGCCCTGCTGCAAAGTATTGCATCAAAAATTGTAATTACACGCCCCTGTTAAACAGGAGCTGAAAAATTGGACCTTAGGCACTGATGCTGGTGCCACAACACTGCAACCCCTCACAGATACTCTAGTTGGCGCGCAGGAACGAGCCCTGCTGCAAAGTATTGCATCAAAAATTGTAATTACACACCCCTGTTAAAAAGGGGCTGAAAAATTGGGCCTTAGGCACTTGTGCTGGTGCCACAACACTGCAACCCATCACAGATACTCTAGTTGGAGCGCAGCAACGAACCCTCCTACAAAATATTACATCAAAAATTGTAATTACACGCCCCTGTTAAACAGGGGCTGAAAAACTGGGCCTTAGCCACTGGTGGCGGCGCTCAGAACCAAAAATGTTCTTACAAGCTATCAGCATGATCCTTGAGGTGGAAGAGGATAATCACTTTGCATAACAGGATAGTCACTCAGAATCAGCATAGGCAGTCTTGAAGGGATCTGACATTTCAAAAAAATGTATTCGGTTACACCAGCATCAGGTGCTTGGTAGCTGGTGGTGATCCAAGGCTGATACATTTTTATGAAGATCAGTTGATCGACCGAGTCGGTGGACAGACGCACCCTGTGATCGATTACAAAGCCTCCAGCAGCACTGAATGTGCGTTCCGAAAGAACGCTGGATGCAGGACAGGCCAGAAGCTCAATTGCATACTGTACAAGTTCTGGCCAGTGATCCATCCTCAAGACCCAGTAACCCAGAGGATTTTTGGTGGGAAAGGTGTCAAGTCAGATCTTGCCCCTAGGTATTCCTGCACCATGTAAAACAGACGCTGGCGATGGTTGCTGGAACCGATCATACCTTGGGACTGCGGACTAAAAAATTGTCTGAACGCATCAGTCAGACGGCCACCTTCTCCACCGGTCCTTCTTTGACTGACTGAAGCCTCAGCAACATGTTGTCCAGGAACAGGAGTTTATAACCTCCCAGTCTCTGGGAACGCATTGCACAGACCTTTCTGCAAGGCCTCCCGAAGATGTTTCATCCTCTGCTCCCTCTGCGATGGCAAGATAAGGTCCGCAACCTTACCCTTGTAACGTGGATCAAGGAGGGTTGCCAGCCAGTTTTGATCCCTCTCCTTGATACCATGAATACGAGGATCCTTCCGCAGGTTTGCAGGATCAAGGAGGCCATGCAGCATATGTTTGCTGAGGCATTTGGTCCGGAGTCCTCTGGGTCACTAAGGATGACATGATCTGCAGCCACCTCCTCCCAGCCACGTACAAGTCCATGGGTTTCTTGGGACTGTAAATGATCCCTTAAAGACTGCTGCTGATGCTGAGTGCCAGCCTCCACCTCCATGCTGACACAAGCCTCCTCCTCCTCTTCCTGTGTGATCGGCGGGCATGCAGGAACACTGTCTGGATAAAGGGGGCCTTGAGAGCTTAGGAATTCCTCCTCTTCCTGCCTCTGTTCTGCCTCAAGTGCCCTGTCCCTTATTCAGCGCAGCGTGTGCTCCAACAGGTGGACAAGGGGGACAAGGTCACTGATGCATGCACTGTCACTGCTCACCATCCTCGTGGCCTCCTCAAATGGTGACAGGACAGTGCATGCATCCCTGATCATGGCCCACTGGCGTGGGGAAAAAAAACAAGCTCCCCTGACCCTGTCCTGGTGCCATATTCGCACAGGTACTCATTGATGGCCCTCTGCTGCGTGTGCAGCCGCTGCAGCATGCCCAACGTTGAGTTCCACCTGGTGGGCATGTCACAGAATTAGGCGGTTCTTGGGCAGGTTAAATTCCTTTTGGAGGTCTGCCAGCCAAGCACTGGCATTATATGACTGGTGGAAATGCACACAGACTTTCCTGGCCTGCCTCAGGACATCCTGTAAGCCCGGGTACCTGCCCAAGGACTGCTGCACCACCAAGTTAAGGACGTGAGCCAAACAGGGCACATGGGTCGGTTGTCTCTGTCGGAGGGCGGAGAGGAGGTTGGTGCCATTGTCACAGACCACCATTCCTGGCTTAAGTTGGCGTGGCGTCAACCACCTCTTAACCTGCCCCTGCAGAGCTGACAGAATCTCTGCACCAGTGTGGCTCCTGTTCCCCAAGCACACCAGCTCAAGCACCGCATGGCAACCTTTGGCCTGCGTACTTGCGTAGCCCCTTGAACGCCTACGGAGCACCGCTGGTTCCAAGGACAAAGCACAGGAAGAGGCCATGAAGGAAGAAGAAGAGGAGGGGTGGAGGAGAGAGGTGTGTCACAATCACCAGTACTGGCATTTTGGAGGCGTGGTGGCAGAACAACCTCCAACACTACTGCACCTTGTCCTGCAGCCTTCCCAGCTGCCAGCAGAGTTACGCAATGTGCCGTGAAACTTAGGTAACGTCCCTGTCCATGCCTGCTGGACCATGAATCAGCGGTAATATGCACCTTACTGCTGACCGCCCTGTCCAGCGAGGCCACGACATTGCCTTCCACATGCCGGTAGAGAGCCGGAATCGTCTTCCGTGGGAGAAAGTGGCGTTTCGAAACCTGCCACTGAGGAACCACACATTCCACAAACTCACGGAAGGGAGCAGAGTCTACCAACTGAAAAGGTAGCAGTTAAAGTGCTAGCAATTTTGCCAAGCTAGCATTCAACCGCTGGGCATGTGGATGGCTGAGAGCGAACTTCTTTCTGTGGTGCAGAAGCTGGGGCAGGGAAATTTGCCTGGTGTACCGATAGTAGATTGCCCGCAAGTACTTGGCTGTGACACACATAATTCTACACCTTCATTCCTCTCAGTGCAGGTCTCAGAGAGGACTGAAGGTATAGTGGTGTTGGAGATCCCAGCTGATGAGGAGCAAGGAGAGGTCCTCTTTGTTCTTTGGTGTGGGTCTTTTAGGTACGCTTGCTAACGAACTGCATGGCAGGTCAACATATGTCTGGTCAAGCATGTGGTGCCCAAGCGAGAGATGTTTTGGCCATGCGAGATACGCTTGAGACATATGTTGGAAATAGCAGCGGGGGGATCTGATGCACTCATCTCAAAAAAGGCCCACACCAAAGAACTTTTGGAATAATGCACAGAGAAAGCAGCGCCCTGCACATGCGGAGCTCTGCGGTGTGATGCAGTCAGTGTGCTGCCCTTAGGCTGGCCCCTGGAGGGCATCCTGCCTCGTTGGTGATGTGCCTCCTCCTCCTCCACTTCCTCCTCTCTCCTATCAGGCACCCACGTGGAGTCAGTGAGCAAACCTGGCAGTATGCTGCAGCAGGGGGAACATGACTGTCAGATTGCTGTCTTTCTTGGGCACCCCCTCTGTCTGGGCTCACGTTACTGCCTTCCTCTAACTGAGTACCATCATCGGAGCCTTCAAAACCCTGGGTATCCTCCTGGAGCATGTACCCAACACTGTGGTCAAACAGTTTAAGGGACTCCTCAGGAGGACATTGTGGGGCTAAGGAAGGAGTCACTGACGCCATTGAGCCAAGGGAAAAGGCCACGTAGGCAGCTGCTTTGCCAGACAAAGTACCCTGAGCTTGGGTGAGATAGGATGAGGAGGATGAGGATGGCTTGGTCATCCACCCGACCAAGTCTTCCGCATGTTGTGGCTCAACGCGGCCAGCTGCTGAAAAAAAGGCCAAGCGTGTCCCATGGCCACGTGCTGATGAGGATGCACCGTGTCTACGACCAGCACTGTTGCCTCTAGACACAGAGCCTTCTTGCCCTCTTTTATTGGCTTGTGACTGTCTGCCTCTCCCTGTTGACCTTCCAGACATACTATTGGCCTGCAGTGAGCTGCACAAAACTGGGATGTATATATACCGATTATACTGCAGCTAGCAGAATCAACTGCCTGCCTGTAGTATTATTAGTATGATAACACATGCACTTGTCTTCAGGTAGCTATACTGTAGGTGCAACTGTGCTGGGTACACAGTACAGTAACTGGAAATACTTCAAGAGCCTACACATGCACCTGGCTGCAGGTAGCTATACTGTAGGTGCAACTGTGCGGGGTACACGGTACAGTAACTGGAAATACTATAAAGAGCCTACACAAGCACCTGGCTGCAGGTAGCTATACTGTAGGTGCAACTGTGTGGGGTACACAGTACAGTAACTGGAAATACTTCAAAGAGCCAACACAAGCACCTGGCTGCAGGTAGCTATACTGTAGGTGCCACTGTGCGGTGTACACAGTACAGTAACTAGAAATACTACAAAGAGCCTACACAAGCACTTGGCTGCAGGTAGCTATACTGTAGATGCAACTGTGCGGGGTACACAGTACAGTAACTGGAAATACTTCAAAGAGCCTACACAAGCAACTGGCTGCAGGTAGCTATACTGTAGGTGCAACTGTGCAGGGTACACAGTACAGTAACTGGAAATACTTCAAAGAGCCTACACAAGCACCTGGCTGCAGGTAGCTATACTGTAGGTGCAACTGTGCGGGGTACACAGTATAGTAACTGGAAATACTTCAAGAGCCTACACAAGCACCTGGCTGCAGATAGCTATACTGTAGGTGCAACTGTGCGGGGTACACAGTACAGTAACTGGAAATACTTCAAAGAGCCTACACAAGCACCTGGCTGCAGGTAGCTATACTGTAGGTGCAACTGTGCGGGGTGTACAGTACCGTAACTGGAAATACTTCCAGAGCCTACACAAGCACCTGGCTGCAGGTAGCTATACTGTAGGTGCAACTGTGCGGGGTACACAGTACAGTAACTGTAAATACTTCAAAGAGCCTACACAAGCACCTGGCTGCAGGTAGCTATACTGTAGGTGCAACTGTGTGGGGTGTACAGTATAGTAACTGGAAATACTTCAAAGAGCCTACACAAGCACCTGGCTGCAGGTAGCTATACTGTAGGTGCAACTATGCGGGGTACGCAGTACAGTAACTGGAAATACTTCAAAGAGCCTACACAAGCACCTGGCTGCAGGTAGCTATACTGTAGGTGCAACCGTGCGGGGTACACAATACAGTAACTGGAAATACTTCAAAGAGCCTACACAAGCACTTGGCTGCAGGTAGCTATACTGTAGGTGCAACTGTGCGGGGTACACAGTACAGTAACTAGAAATACTTCAAAGAGCCTACACAAGCACCTGTCTTCAGGTAGCCATACTATAGGTGAAACTGTGTGGGGTACACAGTACAGTAACTGGAAATACTTCAAAGAGCCAACACAAGCACCTGGCTGCAGGTAGCTATACTGTAGGTGCAACTGTGTGGGGTACACAGTACAGTAACTGGAAATACTTCAAAGAGCCTACACAAGCACCTGGCTGCAGGTAGCTATACTGTGCGGGGTACACAGTAGAGTAACTGGAAATACTTCAAAGAGCCTACACAAGCACCTGGCTGCAGTTAGCTATACTGTAGGTACAACTGTGCTGGGTACACAGTACAGTAACTGGAAATACTTTAAAGAGCCTACACAAGCACCTGGCTGCAGGTAGCTATACTGTAGGTGCAACTGTGAAGGGTACACAGTACAGTAACTGGAAATACTTCAAAGAGCCTACACAAGCACCTGGCTGCAGGTAGCTATACTGTAGGTGCAACTGTGCAGGGTACACAGTACAGTAGCTGGAAATACTTCAAGAGCCTACACAAGCACCTGGCTGCAGGTAGCTATACTGTAGGTGCAACTGTGTGGGGTACACAGTACAGTAACTGGAAATACTTCAAAGAGCCTACACAAGCACCTGGCTGCAGGTAGCTATATATTAGGTGCAACTGTGCGGGGTGTACAGTACAGTAACTGGAAATACTTCAAAGAGCCTACACAAGCACCTGGCTGCAGGTAGCTATACTGTAGGTGCAACCATGCGGGGTACACAGTACAGTAACTGGAAATACTTCAAAGAGCCTACACAAGCACTTGGCTGCAGGTAGCTATACTGTAGGTGCAACTGTGCGGGGTACACAGTACAGTAACTAGAAATACTTCAAAGAGCCTACACAAGCACCTGGCTGCAGGTAGCTATACTGTAGGTGAAACTGTGCAGGGTACACAGTACAATAACTGGAAATACTTCAAAGAGCCTACACGAGCACCTGGCTGCAGGTAGCTATACTGTAGGTGCAACTGTGCGGGGTACACAGTACAGTAACTGGAAATACTTCAAGAGCCTACACAAGCACCTGGCTGCAGGTAGCTTTACTGTAGGTGCAACTGTGTGGGGTACACAGTACAGTAACTGGAAATACTTCAAAGAGCCTACACAAGCACCTGGCTGCAGGTAGCTATACTGTAGGTGCAACTGTGCGAGGTACATAGTACAGTAACTGGAAATACTTCAAAGAGCCTACACAGGCACCTGGCTGCAGGTAGCTATACTGTATGTGTAACTGTGCGGGGTACACAGTACAGTAACTGGAAATACTTCAAAGAGCCTACACAAGCACCTGGCTGCACTTAGCTATACTGTAGGTGCAACTGTGTAGGGTACACAGTACAGTAACTGGAAATACTTCAAAGAGCCTACACAAGCACCTGGCTGCAGGTAGCTATACTGTAGGTGCAACCGTGCGGGGCACACAGTACAGTAACTGGAAATACTTCAGAGAGCCTACACAAGCACCTGGCTGCAGGTAGCTATACTGTAGGTGCAACTGTGCAGGGTACACAGTACAGTAACTGGAAATACTGTAAAAACACCTGCCTGTTTGTCAGTATATTAGGAAGAGAAGAACAGGATCTAGCTAAACTGAATACAGTGTATATATATATATATATATATATATATATATATATATATATATATATATATATATATATATATATATATACAACACCTGGCATGCATATATATACACAATACACTGTAAGTGCAGCTAACTGACTCGACCTGCCTACTCTATCTAACTTAAATCAAATGACACTGTCTCTCTCTCTCTCTCTCTGTCTATCTCTCTCTCAAGCTGGAACACACTACACAGGGCCGACGTGCAGGCGGCCTTATATAGTGTGGGGCGTGTACCAAACCCCCTGAGCCATAATTGGCTAAAGCCTCCTTGGCTTTGGCCAATTACGGCTTTCTGTACACACAGCGCTGTGATTGGCCAAGCATGCGGGTCATAATGCATGCTTGGCCAATTATCAGCCAGCAATGCACTGCAATGTGCAGTGAATTATGGGCCATGACGCGCCACTCGAATTTGGCGCGAACGGCCCATATCGTTCGTAATTCGGGGTTCGAACATGGGTTTGACTCAAACACGAAGCTCATCCCTGCACAACACTGTAAGCCCTCACAGGGGCCTGCTGTGAAATATTAGATCAAGAATTGTAATTACATGCCCCTGTTGAACAGGGTCAGAAAAATTGGGCCTTTGGTCATGGTGTTGGTGGTGCTGGTGCCACAACACTGAAAGTCCTCACAGTTACTCTTGGTGGGTGCAGAAACGGGCCCTGCTGTGAAATATTAGATCAAGAATTGTAATTACATGTCCCTGTTAAACAGGGGCTGAAAAATTGGGCCTTAGGCACTGGTGCCACAAAACTGCAACCCCTCACAGATACTCTAGTTGGAGCGCAGGAATTAGCCCTCCTGCAAAATATTGCATCAAAAATTGTAATTACACGCCCCTGTTAAACAAGGGCTGAAAAATAGTGCCTTAGGCACTGGTGCTGGTGCCACAACACTGAAACCCCTCACAGATACTCTAGTTGGAGCGCAGGAATGAGCCCTGCTGCAAAGTATTGTTTTAAAAATTGTAATTACATGCCCCTGTTAAACAGGGGCTGAAAAATTGGGCCTTAGCCACTGGTGGCGGCGCCCAGAACTAAAAATATTCTTACAAGCTATCAGCATGATCATTGAGGAGGAAGAGGATAGTCACTCAGCATAACAGGATAGTCACTCAGCATCAGCATAGGGAGTCTTGAAGAAATCTGACATTTCAAAAAAAATTATTTGGCTACATCAGCATCAGGTGCTTGGTATCTGGTGGTGATCCAAGACTGATTCATTTTTATAAAGGTCAGTCGATTGAACGAGTTGGTGGACAGGCGCACCCTGTGATCGGTTACAAAGCCTCCAGCAGCACTGAATGTGCGTTCCGAAAGAACGCTGGATGCAGGACAGGCTAGTAGTTCAATTGCATACTGTGCAAGCTCTGGCCAGTGATCCATCCTCAAGACCCAGTAACCCAGAGGATTTTCGGTGGGAAAGGTGTCCAAGTCAGATCTTGCCCCTAGGTATTCCTGCACCATGTAAAACAGACACTGGCGATGGTTGCTGGAACCGATCATACCTTGGGGCTGCGGATTAAAAAATTGTCTGACGGCCACCTTCTCCACCGCTCCTTCTTTGACTGACTGAAGCCTCAGCAACATGTTGTCCAGGAACAGGAGTTTGTAACCTCCCAGTCTCTGGGAACGCATTGCACAGACCTTTCTGCAAGGCCTCCTGAAGATGTTTCATCCTGTGCTCTCTATGCAATGGCAAGATAAGGTCCGCAACCTTACCCTTGTAACGTGGATCAATGAGGGTTGCCAGCCAGTAACGATCCCTCTCCTTGATACCACGAATACAAGGATCCTTCCGCAGGCTTTGCAGGATCAGGGAGGCCATGCAGCGTAGGTTTACTGAGGCATTCAGTCCGGGGTCCTCTGGGTCACTAAGGACGACATGATCTGCAGCCACCTCTTCCCAGCCACGTACAAGTCCATGGGTTTCCTGAGACTGTAAATGATCAATTAAAGACTGCTGCTGATGCTGAGTGCCAGGCTCCACCTCCATGCTGACACAATCCTCCTCCTCCTCATCCTCGCCCTCTTCCTGTGTAATCGGCGGGCACGCAGGAACACTGTCTGGATAAAGGGGGCCTTGAGAGCTAAGGAAGTCCTCCTCTTCCTGCCTCTGTTCTGCCTCAAGTGCCCTGTCCATTATTCCCCACAGCGTGTGCTCCAACAGGTGGACAAGGGGGACAGTGTCACTGATGCATGCACTGTCACTGCTCACCATCCTCGTGGCCTCCTCAAATGGTGATAGGACAGTGCATGCATCCCTGATCATGGACCACTGGCATGGGGAAAAAAAAAACAAGGTCCCTTGACCCTGTCCTGGTGTCATAGTTGCACAGGTACTCATTGATGGCCTTCTGCTGCTTGTGCAGCTGCTGCAGCATTACCAACGTTGAGTTCCACCTGGTGGGCATGTCACAAATTAGGCGGTTCTTGGGCAGGTTAAATTCCTTTTGGAGGTCAACCAGCCGAGCACTGGCATTATATGACTGGTGGAAATGCACACAGACTTTCCTGGCCTGCCTCAGGACATCCTGTAAGCCCGGGTACCTGCCCAAGGACTGCTGCACCACCAAGTTAAGGACGTGAGCCAAACGGGGCACATGGGTCAGTTGTCTCTGTCGGAGGGCGGAGAGGAGGTTGGTGCCATTGTCACAGACCACCATTCCTGGCTTAAGTTGGTGTGGCGTCAACCACCTCTTAACCTGCCCCTGCAGAGCTGACAGAATCTCTGCACCAGTGTGGCTCCTGTTCCCCAAGCACACCAGCTCAAGCACCGCATGGCAACCTTTGGCCTGCGTACTTGCGTAGCCCCTTGAACGCCTACGGAGCACCGCTGGTTCCAAGGACAAAGCACAGGAAGAGGCCATGGAGGAAGAAGAAGAGGAGGGGTGGAGGAGAGAGGTGTGTCACAATCACCAGTACTGGCATTTTGGAGGCGTGGTGGCAGAACAACCTCCAACACTACTGCACCTTGTCCTGCAGCCTTCCCAGCTGCCAGCAGAGTTACGCAATGTGCCGTGAAACTTAGGTAACGTCCCTGTCCATGCCTGCTGGACCATGAATCAGCGGTAATATGCACCTTACTGCTGACCGCCCTGTCCAGCGAGGCCACGACATTGCCTTCCACATGCCGGTAGAGAGCCGGAATCGTCTTCCGTGGGAGAAAGTGGCGTTTCGAAACCTGCCACTGAGGAACCACACATTCCACAAACTCACGGAAGGGAGCAGAGTCTACCAACTGAAAAGGTAGCAGTTAAAGTGCTAGCAATTTTGCCAAGCTAGCATTCAACCGCTGGGCATGTGGATGGCTGAGAGCGAACTTCTTTCTGTGGTGCAGAAGCTGGGGCAGGGAAATTTGCCTGGTGTACCGATAGTAGATTGCCCGCACGTACTTGGCTGTGACACACATAATTCTACACCTTCATTCCTCTCAGTGCAGGTCTCAGAGAGGACTGAAGGTATAGTGGTGTTGGAGATCCCAGCTGATGAGGAGCAAGGAGAGGTCCTCTTTGTTCTTTGGTGTGGGTCTTTTAGGTACGCTTGCTAACGAACTGCATGGCAGGTCAACATATGTCTGGTCAAGCATGTGGTGCCCAAGCGAGAGATGTTTTGGCCATGCGAGATACGCTTGAGACATATGTTGGAAATAGCAGCGGGGGGATCTGATGCACTCATCTCAAAAAAGGCCCACACCAAAGAACTTTTGGAATAATGCACAGAGAAAGCAGCGCCCTGCACATGCGGAGCTCTGCGGTGTGATGCAGTCAGTGTGCTGCCCTTAGGCTGGCCCCTGGAGGGCATCCTGCCTCGTTGGTGATGTGCCTCCTCCTCCTCCACCTCCTCCTCTCTCCTATCAGGCACCCACGTGGAGTCAGTGAGCAAACCTGGCAGTATGCTGCAGCAGGGGGAACATGACTGTCAGATTGCTGTCTTTCTTGGGCACCCCCTCTGTCTGGGCTCACGTTACTGCCTTCCTCTAACTGAGTACCATCATCGGAGCCTTCAAAACCCTGGGTATCCTCCTGGAGCATGTACCCAACACTGTGGTCAAACAGTTTAAGGGACTCCTCAGGAGGACATTGTGGGGCTAAGGAAGGAGTCACTGATGCCATTGAGCCAAGGGAAAAGGCCACGTAGGCAGCTGCTTTGCCAGACAAAGTACCCTGAGCTTGGGTGAGATAGGATGAGGAGGATGAGGATGGCTTGGTCATCCACCCGACCAAGTCTTCCGCATGTTGTGGCTCAACGCGGCCAGCTGCTGAAAAAAAGGCCAAGCGTGTCCCATGGCCACGTGCTGATGAGGATGCACCGTGTCTACGACCAGCACTGTTGCCTCTAGACACAGAGCCTTCTTGCCCTCTTTTATTGGCTTGTGACTGTCTGCCTCTCCCTGTTGACCTTCCAGACATACTATTGGCCTGCAGTGAGCTGCACAAAACTGGGATGTATATATACCGATTATACTGCAGCTAGCAGAATCAACTGCCTGCCTGTAGTATTATTAGTATGATAACACATGCACTTGTCTTCAGGTAGCTATACTGTAGGTGCAACTGTGCTGGGTACACAGTACAGTAACTGGAAATACTTCAAGAGCCTACACATGCACCTGGCTGCAGGTAGCTATACTGTAGGTGCAACTGTGCAGGGTACACAGTACAGTAACTGAAAATACTTCAAGAGCCTACACAAGCACCTGGCTGCAGGTAGCTATACTGTAGGTGCAACTGTGCGGGGTACACGGTACAGTAACTGGAAATACTATAAAGAGCCTACACAAGCACCTGGCTGCAGGTAGCTATACTGTAGGTGCAACTGTGTGGGGTACACAGTACAGTAACTGGAAATACTTCAAAGAGCCAACACAAGCACCTGGCTGCAGGTAGCTATACTGTAGGTGCAACTGTGCGGTGTACACAGTACAGTAACTAGAAATACTACAAAGAGCCTACACAAGCACTTGGCTGCAGGTAGCTATACTGTAGATGCAACTGTGCGGGGTACACAGTACAGTAACTGGAAATACTTCAAAGAGCCTACACAAGCAACTGGCTGCAGGTAGCTATACTGTAGGTGCAACTGTGCAGGGTACACAGTACAGTAACTGGAAATACTTCAAAGAGCCTACACAAGCACCTGGCTGCAGGTAGCTATACTGTAGGTGCAACTGTGCGGGGTACACAGTACAGTAACTGGAAATACTTCAAGAGCCTACACAAGCACCTGGCTGCAGATAGCTATACTGTAGGTGCAACTGTGCGGGGTACACAGTACAGTAACTAGAAATACTTCAAAGAGCCTACACAAGCACCTGGCTGCAGGTAGCTATACTGTAGGTGCAACTGTGCGGGGTGTACAGTACCGTAACTGGAAATACTTCCAGAGCCTACACAAGCACCTGGCTGCAGGTAGCTATACTGTAGGTGCAACTGTGCGGGGTACACAGTACAGTAACTGTAAATACTTCAAAGAGCCTACACAAGCACCTAGCTGCAGGTAGCTATACTGTAGGTGCAACTGTGCGGGGTGTACAGTATAGTAACTGGAAATACTTCAAAGAGCCTACACAAGCACCTGGCTGCAGGTAGATATACTGTAGGTGCAACTGTGCGGGGTACGCAGTACAGTAACTGGAAATACTTCAAAGAGCCTACACAAGCACCTGGCTGCAGGTAGCTATACTGTAGGTGCAACCGTGCGGGGTACACAGTACAGTAACTGGAAATACTTCAAAGAGCCTACACAAGCACTTGGCTGCAGGTAGCTATACTGTAGGTGCAACTGTGCGGGGTACACAGTACAGTAACTAGAAATACTTCAAAGAGCCTACACAAGCACCTGTCTTCAGGTAGCTATACTATAGGTGAAACTGTGTGGGGTACACAGTACAGTAACTGGAAATACTTCAAAGAGCCAACACAAGCACCTGGCTGCAGGTAGCTATACTGTAGGTGCAACTGTGTGGGGTACACAGTACAGTAACTGGAAATACTTCAAAGAGCCTACACAAGCACCTGGCTGCAGGTAGCTATACTGTGCGAGGTACACAGTAGAGTAACTGGAAATACTTCAAAGAGCCTACACAAGCACCTGGCTGCAGGTAGCTATACTGTAGGTACAACTGTGCTGGGTACACAGTACAGTAACTGGAAATACTTTAAAGAGCCTACACAAGCACCTGGCTGCAGGTAGCTATACTGTAGGTGCAACTGTGAAGGGTACACAGTACAGTAACTGGAAATACTTCAAAGAGCCTACACAAGCACCTGGCTGCAGGTAGCTATACTGTAGGTGCAACTGTGCAGGGTACACAGTACAGTAGCTGGAAATACTTCAAGAGCCTACACAAGCACCTGGCTGCAGGTAGCTATACTGTAGGTGCAACTGTGTGGAGTACACAGTACAGTAACTGGAAATACTTCAAAGAGCCTACACAAGCACCTGGCTGCAGGTAGCTATATATTAGGTGCAACTGTGCGGGGTGTACAGTACAGTAACTGGAAATACTTCAAAGAGCCTACACAAGCACCTGGCTGCAGGTAGCTATACTGTAGGTGCAACCATGCGGGGTACACAGTACAGTAACTGGAAATACTTCAAAGAGCCTACACAAGCACTTGGCTGCAGGTAGCTATACTGTAGGTGCAACTGTGCGGGGTACACAGTACAGTAACTAGAAATACTTCAAAGAGCCTACACAAGCACCTGGCTGCAGGTAGCTATACTGTAGGTGAAACTGTGCAGGGTACACAGTACAATAACTGGAAATACTTCAAAGAGCCTACACGAGCACCTGGCTGCAGGTAGCTATACTGTAGGTGCAACTGTGCGGGGTACACAGTACAGTAACTGGAAATACTTCAAGAGCCTACACAAGCACCTGGCTGCAGGTAGCTTTACTGTAGGTGCAACTGTGGTGGGTACACAGTACATTAACTGGAAATACTTCAAAGAGCCTACACAAGCACCTGGCTGCAGGTAGCTATACTGTAGGTGCAACTGTGCGAGGTACATAGTACAGTAACTGGAAATACTTCAAAGAGCCTACACAGGCACCTGGCTGCAGGTAGCTATACTGTATGTCTAACTGTGCGGGGTACACAGTACAGTAACTGGAAATACTTCAAAGAGCCTACACAAGCACCTGGCTGCACTTAGCTATACTGTAGGTGCAACTGTGTAGGGTACACAGTACAGTAACTGGAAATACTTCAAAGAGCCTACACAAGCACCTGGCTGCAGGTAGCTATACTGTAGGTGCAACCGTGCGGGGCACACAGTACAGTAACTGGAAATACTTCAGAGAGCCTACACAAGCACCTGGCTGCAGGTAGCTATACTGTAGGTGCAACTGTGCAGGGTACACAGTACAGTAACTGGAAATACTGTAAAAACACCTGCCTGTTTGTCAGTATATTAGGAAGAGAAGAACAGGATCTAGCTAAACTGAAGAATACAGTGTATATATATATATATATATATATATATATATATATACAACACCTGGCATGCATATATATACACAATACACTGTAAGTGCAGCTAACTGACTCGACCTGCCTACTCTATCTAACTTAAATCAAATGACACTGTCTCTCTCTCTCTCTCTCTCTGTCTATCTCTCTCTCAAGCTGGAACACACTACACAGGGCCGACGTGCAGGCGGCCTTATATAGTGTGGGGCGTGTACCAAACCCCCTGAGCCATAATTGGCTAAAGCCTCCTTGGCTTTGGCCAATTACGGCTTTCTGTACACACAGCGCTGTGATTGGCCAAGCATGCGGGTCATAATGCATGCTTGGCCAATTATCAGCCAGCAATGCACTGCAATGTGCAGTGAATTATGGGCCATGACGCGCCACTCGAATTTGGCGCGAACGGCCCATATCGTTCGTAATTCGGGGTTCGAACATGGGTTTGACTCAAACACGAAGCTCATCCCTGCACAACACTGTAAGCCCTCACAGGGGCCTGCTGTGAAATATTAGATCAAGAATTGTAATTACATGCCCCTGTTGAACAGGGTCAGAAAAATTGGGCCTTTGGTCATGGTGTTGGTGGTGCTGGTGCCACAACACTGAAAGTCCTCACAGTTACTCTTGGTGGGTGCAGAAACGGGCCCTGCTGTGAAATATTAGATCAAGAATTGTAATTACATGTCCCTGTTAAACAGGGGCTGAAAAATTGGGCCTTAGGCACTGGTGCCACAAAACTGCAACCCCTCACAGATACTCTAGTTGGAGCGCAGGAATTAGCCCTCCTGCAAAATATTGCATCAAAAATTGTAATTACACGCCCCTGTTAAACAAGGGCTGAAAAATAGTGCCTTAGGCACTGGTGCTGGTGCCACAACACTGAAACCCCTCACAGATACTCTAGTTGGAGCGCAGGAATGAGCCCTGCTGCAAAGTATTGTTTTAAAAATTGTAATTACATGCCCCTGTTAAACAGGGGCTGAAAAATTGGGCCTTAGCCACTGGTGGCGGCGCCCAGAACTAAAAATATTCTTACAAGCTATCAGCATGATCATTGAGGAGGAAGAGGATAGTCACTCAGCATAACAGGATAGTCACTCAGCATCAGCATAGGGAGTCTTGAAGAAATCTGACATTTCAAAAAAAATTATTTGGCTACATCAGCATCAGGTGCTTGGTATCTGGTGGTGATCCAAGACTGATTCATTTTTATAAAGGTCAGTCGATTGAACGAGTTGGTGGACAGGCGCACCCTGTGATCGGTTACAAAGCCTCCAGCAGCACTGAATGTGCGTTCCGAAAGAACGCTGGATGCAGGACAGGCTAGTAGTTCAATTGCATACTGTGCAAGCTCTGGCCAGTGATCCATCCTCAAGACCCAGTAACCCAGAGGATTTTCGGTGGGAAAGGTGTCCAAGTCAGATCTTGCCCCTAGGTATTCCTGCACCATGTAAAACAGACACTGGCGATGGTTGCTGGAACCGATCATACCTTGGGGCTGCGGATTAAAAAATTGTCTGACGGCCACCTTCTCCACCGCTCCTTCTTTGACTGACTGAAGCCTCAGCAACATGTTGTCCAGGAACAGGAGTTTGTAACCTCCCAGTCTCTGGGAACGCATTGCACAGACCTTTCTGCAAGGCCTCCTGAAGATGTTTCATCCTCTGCTCCCTCTGCAATGGCAAGATAAGGTCCGCAACCTTACCCTTGTAACGTGGATCAATGAGGGTTGCCAGCCAGTAACGATCCCTCTCCTTGATACCACGAATACAAGGATCCTTCCGCAGGCTTTGCAGGATCAGGGAGGCCATGCAGCGTAGGTTTACTGAGGCATTCAGTCCGGGGTCCTCTGGGTCACTAAGGACGACATGATCTGCAGCCACCTCTTCCCAGCCACGTACAAGTCCATGGGTTTCCTGAGACTGTAAATGATCAATTAAAGACTGCTGCTGATGCTGAGTGCCAGGCTCCACCTCCATGCTGACACAATCCTCCTCCTCCTCATCCTCGTCCTCTTCCTGTGTAATTGGCGGGCACGCAGGAACACTGTCTGGATAAAGGGGGCCTTGAGAGCTAAGGAAGTCCTCCTCTTCCTGCCTCTGTTCTGCCTCAAGTGCCCTGTCCATTATTCCCCACAGCGTGTGCTCCAACAGGTGGACAAGGGGGACAGTGTCACTGATGCATGCACTGTCACTGCTCACCATCCTCGTGGCCTCCTCAAATGGTGATAGGACAGTGCATGCATCCCTGATCATGGACCACTGGCATGGGGAAAAAAAAAACAAGGTCCCTTGACCCTGTCCTGGTGTCATAGTCGCACAGGTACTCATTGATGGCCTTCTGCTGCTTGTGCAGCTGCTGCAGCATTACCAACGTTGAGTTCCACCTGGTGGGCATGTCACAAATTAGGCGGTTCTTGGGCAGGTTAAATTCCTTTTGGAGGTCAACCAGCCGAGCACTGGCATTATATGACCGGCGGAAATGCACACAGACTTTCCTGGCCTGCCTCAGGACATCCTGTAAGCCCGGGTACCTGCCCAAGAACCACTGCACCACCAAGTTAAGGACGTGAGCCAAACAGGGCACATGTGTCAGTTGTCCCTGTCGGAGGGTGGGGAGGAGGTTGGTGACATTGTCGCAAACCACCATTCCTGGCTTAAGTTGGCGTGGCGTCAACCACCTCTAAACCTACCCCTGCAGAGCTGAGAGAATCTCTGCCCCAGTGTGGCTCCTGTCCCCCAAGCACACCAGCTCAAGCACCGCATGGCATCTTTTGGCCTGCGTACTTGCGTAGCCCCTAGAATGCCTACGGATCATCGCTGGTTCCAAGGACAGGAAGAGGCCATGGAGGAGGAAGAAGAGGAGGGGGTGGAGGAGAGAGGTGTGTCAGAATCACCAGTTGTAGAATTTTGGAGGTGTGGTGGCGGAACAACCTCCAACACTACTGCACCTTGTCCTGCATCCTTCCCAGCTGCCAGCAGAGTCACCCAATGTGCCGTGAAACTTAGGTAACGTCCCTGTCCATGCCTGCTGGACCATGAGTCAGCGGTAATATGCACCTTACCGCTGACCGCCCTGTCCAGCGAGGCCAAGACATTGCCTTCCACATGCCGGTAGAGAGCCGGAATCGCCTTCCATGAGAAAAAGTGGCGTTTGGGAACCTGCCACTGAGGAACCGCACATTCCACAAACTCACGGAAGGGGGCAGAGTCTACCAACTGAAAAGGTAGCAGTTGAAGTTCTAGCAATTTTTCCAAACTAGCATTCAACCGCTGGGCATGTGGATGGTTGGGAGCGAACTTCTTTCTGCGGTGCAGCAGCTGGGGCGGGGAAATTTGCCTGGAACAATCTGACGTCGGTGTACCGATAGCAGATTGCCCACGCAGGCGGTCTTATCCCTTTCATGACTAAGCCTATTTTTGAAATTTGGTGTTTACAAGTTAAAATCTGTATTTTTTGCTAGAAAATTACTTAGAGCCCCCAAACATTATATATATATTTTTAGCAGAGAATCTAGTAAATAAAATGGCAATTGTTGCAATATTTTATGTCACACAGTATTTGTGCAGCGGTGTTTTAAACGCAACTTTTTGTAAAAAGGGACACTTTCATGAATGTAAAAAAAAAAACAAACAGTAAAGTTACCCCAATTTTTTTGTATATTGTGAAAGATGATGTTACGTCGAGTAAATAGATACCAAACATGTCACACTTTATAATTGCACGCACTCGTGGAATGGCGCCAAACTACGGTACCTAAAAATCTCCATAGGCGACGCTTTAAAATTTTTTTACGGTTACCAGGTTAGAGTTACAGAGGAGTTCTTGTGCTAGAATTATTGCTCTTGCTCTGATGATCGCGGCGATACCTCACATGTGTGATTTGAACACCGTTTACATATGCGGGCACGACTTCCGTATGCGTTTTCTTTGCTGCGTGAGCTCACGGGGACGGGGGCGCTTTAAAAAATGTTTTTCTTATTTATTTTATTTTTTTCTATATTAATAAATTGTGTTTTAAAAAAAAAATGTGATCACTTTTATTGCTGTCACAAGGAATGTAAACATCCCTTGTGACAGTAATAGGTGGTGACAGGTACTCTTTATGGAGGGATCGGGGGTCTAAAAGACCTCCGATCCCTCCTTTGCACTTCAAAGTATTCAGAACGCCATTTTCGGCAATTCTGAATACTGTATATGACGTCGCTTCCGTGTTTACTATTAGGAGGCTGGAACAAAGCCGCCCACGGCTCCGTTCCATTCCGTCCCCAGCTGCTAGAGGTGGCCGATTTGTCATCGGGCCTCCCGATGGAACGGGAGGCCCGGTAAGAGCGGTGGGAGGCGGCGGAAGGGGGGGAGGTCCGCTCCCCTTCCGCTCCTCCAGTATAATAGCGAAGCGGCTTTTAGCCGCATCAGTTGTTATACCAGGAAAGCCGATCGCCGGCTCTAAAAAACAGTACTGGGTTGATGCCTGCAGCTGCGGGCATCATCCCGGTATAACCCCCAAAAGCCGAGTACACACATCTGTGTACGCTCGGCAGGAAGGGGTTAAATAGTGTGGGGTGTGTACTAAACCCCCTGAGTCATAATTGGCCAAAGCCTCCCTGGCTTTGGCCAATTACAGCTCTCTGTACACACGGCGCTGTGATTGGCCAAGCATACGGTGCATGCTTGGTCAATCATCAGCCAGCAATGCACTGCGATGCCGCAGTGAATTATGGGCCGTGACGTGCCACTCGAATTTGGCGCAAACGGCCCATAACGTTCATAATTCGGCGAATGACCGAACACACAATGTTTGAGTCGAACATGAGTTTGACTCGAACACGAAGCTCAGCCCTACTAATGACAATAAGAAAGTAAATTGATGGATCTTGTTTTGTAATGAAACAATTTTCCTAGAATTACAAATGAAATAACAGAGTATAACCGGAGAGGGAGGGGAGGTAAATTAGAGGGGGGGTGAGGTGAGCAAAACAAGTTCTTGTTACAAAGATAAAGGGGGGGCGCCATGACTATCAAAGCGTAGTTGTGAGCTGTAGTTTTCTTTACGTTGATGGTAGAGTAGAGAAGGTTGAAAGTGAAGAATAAAGATGGGTGGAGGCCTTGAGAAAATGTTTTTGGGAGATAGTTAGGACATGGAACAAACTAAGGTTCACTGGTGATGGCTTGTCCGTTGGAGGAGACTGTTTCCCCTGGGCTTGAGAGGGGTGTCCCATAGTATGAGAATGATTACTGGCCAGTGTTGGACAAGTCTTCTGGAGAGAGTGCTGATAGCATGAAGGGTTGCCACTTGGAGTAGAAGTGGGCTTTGGAACTTTCCTGTTTGAAGTCTGTGTTGAATCAGTCTTTAAATAGGAGGAGTAGGAGCTCTTGTTTGATTTGCGTGGTATTTGGACAGTGGGATGAAGTCCAGTTTTTTAAAATGGGTCTCCGAGCGATGAGTAGACATATCAAAGACCAGTCTTTGTGGGAGGGGCGGTTCTGTGAGTTTCCAGTGGTGGTTGAGCTTGTGTTTTGGGACCATGGCAGCAGTTGGGGGTCCCAATGTCCAAAGATGAGAAGTAGGGGGTCCTTTGGTAACTTTAGTAGGGTTTCCAGTGGTAGTTGAGCTTGTGTTTTGGGACCATGACAGCAGTTGGAGGTCCCAATGTCCAAAGATGAGAAGTAGGGGGTCCTTTGGTAACTTTAGTAGGGTTATTTAAAAAATATAGGATAGAACCTGGTCCCAGAAGGCGGATATGTAGGAGCACGTCCAAAAACAGTAAGCCAGGGATGGTCTCGGTTGTTGGCAGAGGGGGCATTTGGAACTGTTCGGCTCTGTTTTAAAGGAAAGGAAGGGTATATGGGCTTGATGGAGGATCTTGAGTTGAGTTTCTCTCCATATTTCATTGGGGATTAAGCGTTGTACTTTGTTAAAACCCTGTAATATTTTGTCTACCAGGTCCGAAGCTGGGAAGTCTTTTCCCCAGTAGGATACAGATGAGGATGTCAGAGGGAGGGTGGTCTTCCAAAGAAGAGGTTTATAAATGTCCCAGATTTTATAGGATTCTTCAAGGAGTAGTTGATCAGTGAAGTTCGGTGTGAAGCGTTTACGGTCCTCTTTGCATGCCTCCTTTAAGAAGCTCATGCATTGCCGAACGTGGAAAGCATGGGCATGAGGAAGTGAGAAAGTTTCGGCTATGGATGAGAAGGATAGGGGTCGCCCTGTTTCCATGTCACATAGGGAGGAGAATTTTGTAAGGCCTTTTTCTTGCCAGACTGTGAATGGTTTATGTATCAGACCAGGGGGAAAGCTAGGGTTCCAAGGTGACTTGATATGAATGGAGAAAGCTTGAGGCTTTTCCTGGTTTCTCTCCAGGCAATAGCTATGTCTCTCAACAGGAGGTTGTGTTGATATAAAGATGGGATTGATTTCCACTTGCAGTGCATGAGGCCCACTAGGGAGAACGGGTGGGCTATTGCAGACTCCATGGAGTAATTGGAATACCTTGAGGACTGTGATATTCAATCCAGGCTAGTTCTTAATAGGCACAACAGGTTATAAGTTCTAACATTTGGGAGACTAATACCCCCTTCACGTCTGGGAAGATATCTCTTTAGGGCTATACGTGGTCGTTTGTTTTGCCATAGAAATTTTGAAATGACTGAGTTAAGGAGTTTAACATCTTTATGGTGAAGGAGTAAAGGAATAGTTTGCAGTGTATATAATAATCTAGCAATACTGACCATTTTCACCAGGTGGCATCTTCCCAGGAGTGAGAGGGGTAGATCCATCCAGTTAACTAATTCCTGAGAAATGTTTGCAATCAGAGGAAGGTAGTTAAGGTGGTATAGAGAGGAGGGTAGTTTCCCAATTTTGATTCTGAGATAGGTGATGTGAGATCTGGCTACCAAAAAAATGGAGTGTTGGGTCCAGGGGGGTTGGAAAGAGTCCTTATGGGGAGAATTTCACTTTTGCCATAGTTAATACGGAGGCCTGAGCAGGACCTAAATTCGTCAAACACCTTTTTGATAGTGGACATGTCAGAGGAGGGGTTTGCTGACATCCTCCGCAAAGAGGGAAGTATGCAGGTCATGTTTGCCAATTTTAATGCCGTGTAGGGGGGATAATTTAGCTAGATGTTTGAATAAGGGTTCTAATGCAATATTGAAAAGAAGCAGGGATAGGTGGCAGCCTTGACGGGTACCCTTGTGGAGGCGAAATTCATCTGAGAGTAGACCTGCTGCCACCAGTTTATCTGCAGGGGCTGTATACATGGTGTTAATGAGGTGACAGAAGGGACCTGTGAAACCCATTTTTGTCATGGCCATGGAGAGCCATTCAAAGCTGACATTATCGAAGGCTTTCTCCGCATCTAACGTAATGATGGCGAAGTCGCCGTCTGGGTTATTTTTGGCATGTTCCAGGGCCAGCAAGACCTTTTGGATGTTAAGGGTGGCTGTTCTGCCTTTCACAAATCCGGATTGGGCTGGATGTATCAGGGAGGGGATGATGGTAGCAAGCCTAGTGGCAATGATTTTGGATAGGATTTTGACATCTAGGTTTAATAGGGAGATGGGTCTATAGGAACCTGGGTCTTGGGGGTCTTTGCCTTTCTTTGAGAGTAGTCAAATAATGGCCTGGTTGCCGTTGGTAAATATGAGCCACCGGACCATATACCATTGTAGACCTTGTGAAGAGTGGGTTCTGCAATAATTTGTAAGGTTTTGTAGAATTCACTAGTGAATCCATCAGGGCCTGGGGCCTAGGGCCTAGAGATATAGGAGCATTAAGAGCTTCTAGTTGCGAGGGTGTGACTTGGCCTGGCTAATAGTTTGCCTGCTTTATTCCTGAACTTGTGGAGTGTGGCGTCTAAGTGTGCTCTTTTAGTTAACTCATGTGTGTCTGCCCATGTGTCGAAGAACCTCTTGGCTGCCTGACATTCGTTTCTAGTGTCAGGGGAGTCTATGGTATATAAGGATCTTTGTGCCTGATGTAGTTGCGTGCTGGCTAATTTGTATTGTGATAAGGTATTCCTTTTAAAGGAGGTAGCATAAGAGATGATCCGACCCCTGAGGAATGCTTTACCAGCATCCCAGAAGAGGTTTGGATCGTCAGAGTGGGGGGCATTGGCCATGGAGTATTCTGACCATGATTTTTCCATGAATTGTTGGAAGTCAGTGTTATTCTGGAGGTATGAAGGGAAGCGCCATATCTTGGGATGAGGAGGTAAATTGAGATTGTCGAGTTGCACTGAAATTGGGGCGTGATCCGAAATTGCAATGTCAAGAATGTCTGCACTAGATAACATGGGGATTAGATTGTCGGAGCCAAAAAATAATCGATTCTGGTGAACACATTATGAGGGTTGGAGTAGAAGGTGAATTCCCTGTCAGTAGGGTGTGTTAGATGCCAAAGGTCTTGGAGGTGGAGGGATTCCATGGTGGATGAAAAGTGCATGGGAGTGGTGGGATCAAGTCCTCATCTGAGGCGTTCAGGGGAAGATCTGTCATCAGTCTGATATAGGATGTCATTGAAATCTCCTCCAACTAAGTGTGGGAGGTGGGTGTTTTGGAGTAGCCATGTAGTTAGATCACTATAGAAGGGTTTACCGGGGTTGTTAGGGGCATATATGTTTGAAATCACTAGTTCTTTGGATCCAAGTAGGATATGTGATGATATGAAGCATCCCTGGCTGTCAGATTGTACGGATAAGACCGTACAGGGGAGATTCTTGTGTATTAGCAGGAGAACCTCTGCTTTGCACCCATTGGCATCTGAGCCTATGACTGTGCCTACCCAAAGCTTTTTCATACGATGAAAATCAGAGGTTGATAAGTGAGTTTCCTGAAGTAGGGCGATGTCAGTTTTAATTCTTTTGAGATGTCGCAGGATCTTCATCCTCTTGTTAGGGGACCTAAGCCTTTTCACGTTCCAATAAACAATTTTCATGTTGGGGGGTTGGAAGAAAGAAATGGGCCGAGTTTACAAATTTGTCATCATGTGGTTGATGTTGTGAGGTTGCTACCTTATCAAGATGTATGAAGCTATTCCCACTGAAGGAGAGTGGTATCATGGAGATTAGTGGCGTGACAGTGCCCCAGGAAAGATGGCGGGGGGGAGGTAATAGGGGTGAAAACCTGAAACAAAAATAACACATGCAATGGAATGAACTTCACTTTTTTCCGCATGGAGTCACTGTGTAGGCCAGCTCCCATTACACGACCCTGATGATATGATATGCGAGAGCCCGAAACTGGATAGAAGATTTTTTAAAGTTTTTGGGTGGCTGTCACGTGTCGTGTATAGGGGGAAATAGTGGGGTTGCACACAGTATGGCCAGGAGGAGTAATATAGTACAAAAGAAACAATGTAACAAGAGAACAAATATTACTAGCTGAAAAAAAAAAAAAGAAAAGTTACCTTAGAACACAGTGATGTACATACGGCCACCACTGCGGTGGTATCATCAGAGATTGAAACTGATGGAAAGAGGGAGAAGCAGCGAAGTATTTATACAAAACAGATTTAAACCTGAGCTGCTGCATGGTGTGCGACTTTTGAGAAAATGAGTTGCAGGGACAGGGTTGTGTTCCCCATCTCAGCGCGGAGTGGCACGGTGGTGATCTGAGGTCAAAGGCCTGAAACGTTTGTGAGAGTCTTTTCGTGGGCTCCTTTGATCCAGAGAGTGGTTGATTGGGGCAGCTTTGGATGGGGTGTGGGGGTGAGGGCCTGCATGCAGAGACCATAAGAAGTTTCCACTTCTGAGGGGTCTTGAAATTAAAGTTGTTCGCCATTCGGGGTCTTGAGGGGAAGGGTGGCCGGAAAGGCCAGTGTGAATTTGATTTGTTGCTTATAGAGTTCCGTGCAGACCTGCTAGAAAGCTTTCCTTTTCTTTGAGGCCTCAATTGAGTAATCAGCAAATATCAGGACCCTTATTCCATCAATTTGAAGTGAGTGGAATTGTCTGAACCATTGTAAAATAAGGGCCTTGTCAGCGTAGTTTAGGTATTTGGCGATTATTGGTCGGGGTGTTTACCATGCGGTGGGCCCTTTCTACTGTGCAGGGGCCTGGACGGCTTAGTTCTTCCAGGATGTGCATGGCGCAGAAATCAGAAAAAGAAGGAGTTTACAGTAATTCTGGGAAGCCCACGAATCGTAGGTTACTCCTTCTGGATCTATTTTCTAAATCGTCCAGGTTTTGGATAATAAATTGATTAGTCTTGTCCTGGGATTGTTCCGTGGCTTGCGCCTGGTAAAGCTCCTCTTCCATGCTAGATAGACGATGTTCTAAGTCATTGAGTCTAGCAGTGTGTACCCCTAGTTGGGCCTTAATCTGCTTCATGCCTGCATTAACAGCCTTTTCCACGGATGCAGCTATCATGGGGGATAGGAGAGCAGCCACAGCCTGTGCTATGCGCTCTGTGCTGTTTTCCCCAGCTTGCTGTGTGGAGGGTGCATACATTGTTGCGGAGGCATAATGTGTGAAGGAGGCATGTGGAGAAGGAGGGAGGTCATGCAGCCGCTTACCTCCATTGCCGCCGTCAGCATGTCTGCAGGGAGATCTGTGTAGGCCGAAGCCGGGGCCTCGATTTGCGGCTGGGCCGGCAGCGCCGTCAGGGCCGTTTTTGTGCGAGCGCCGTTTTTTTCCACAAACCGCTCCATGTAAGGGGGGATGTCACCCGGAGGAGGATGTTTGCCTGTGGGGCGGCTCGCATAGGTTTCTAGGCCATTTTTTGGGTCATGCTGAGGGAGCCGAGGAGAGGAGCAGTCATTCCATGCGGCGCCGGTACCGAAAGTCGAAGCCAGCTTTTAGTAATGACAATACAATAAAGGAATGGGATAAAAAAAGGTCACAGCTCACAGAGGTGAGCTTGTTAAAGACAAAGTGGGTATTCCAAAGGGCTGTTTGGAGAAGAAATAAAAACTTTTTTTTCTCCTTATTTCTATATGAAATAAGCCCCATGATAAAAAGTTAAAATTCAGATCATTCCAAACAAATTGTTTGTAAAAGCTGAGCCATAAGGACAAAGGACCTGCAATCTCTGTCTCTTAAATATCATTTGACAATCATTTGAATGACTTTCCAGAGGGATCACACATCTTCAAAACAAAACCTATGGAGGAGGCTTTTACGAGATGTTGATTGTAGCTGTTGCCAGAGGAAGGAGGGTGCAGGATGTGGAGATTGCAGTTAGAAAATGGAGGGCCAGAAGTAGGGGAAATGTCCCCAGAGACTAGGAGAAGAAGATGGGTGAAGAAAGTAAAATGGGGGCAGGATGTGCTGTACATGAGTACACATACCTCACTGTTGTGGTGTTTAGGTCAGCATGTGGGTTCAGTATTTGCAGGAGGTTAAGAGTGCAGTAGTAGGGAGAGGGTAGGAGTGAGGGTGATATATATGAGGGTTCTTCAAAAAGTTTTTTTAACTCTATTAAATCTAAAAAACTGCAGAAACTTTTTGAAGGCCTCTCGTATATAAGCTGTGGGGTGTAGAAAAGGGAAAATGTAATGAGAATTTGAGGACAGCGGACACTAATGTGAGAAGGAAGGGTAGAGGGAGCATATTAGAGGGTAGAGAGAGTAGGAATCAGACATCAAAAGAAATTATTTACAAAATGTTTGTTTGCTTACAGTCTTTCTGGAATGGAGCATAGTTTTTTCTTGTTGTATCTTTTTACTACTTTAGTTAAAGAGGAACTTTACCCAAAAGGGGCAGTTCAGCTTCCCCTCCTTCCCCCCTTCCTCTACAAGTTTTGGCACATTCAATTTTTTTTGCCAAAAACGAGGTACCTGCCCCCCCTTCCACTCGGATAACCTAAATAATCTGAGCAGAAGTTCACCCCTCACCCGCAACTTCTTTGGACACATTACAGGTCCCAGAAGGCTGCAGGACCATTCACAAAGTACAGCTTGCGCATATGTAGGAAGCTGGCTGTGAAGCTGCAAGGAGTCACAGCCGGATTCCCACACAAAAAATGCTGGTACCAAGGACCTGAAGAATGGTGAAGAACCAGTCTGGATGAGAACTGCGCTGGATCCTTCGACAGGTGGGTGTCCTTTTATTAAAAGTCAGCAGCTTCATTATATGTAGCTGCTGACTTTTATTTTTTGTTCCTAGGGTGAAGATCCTCTTTAAACTGTGTGTGTTTAACTGCCTTAATACATAGGACATTATTGGCCTAAGTACATTTTGCACATCTGTGACTTGCCCCTTTTCTGGGTGTGTAGCACTGAATGCAAACTGTCTGCATTCGGTGCCATGCAGCCACGCGGCTATCAAATTGGGAGCAGCGGCTGTGTCCATGCAGCCACTGCATTCCAATTGACATGAACACCTGTGAGGCATACATGGCCCTCACATAGGCATACACTTGGGTATGCTTGTTCATTTAAGCTTTGACAAAAAAAATGGAAGCTGATCTGCACCAGATTTTGTACTCTCCAGTTTTTAGTAAATCAACCCCACAATAACAAGGGTGCACCATGCCTGCACAATGAGCATTATTATTTATAGTCTCCACTGGAAGTGCATGTGAAAGGGAGACAATGCAGGAGCACAACTTAGAGACAGTTGTCACTATATAACAAGAAGTGCCTGAACAAGGACATTTAAGGCAGGATCATCAGGTATCACCTTAATAAAAGCTGTAGATTTAAAAATACTGAAAATATTAAATTAAAGTATAACTAAAGGCAAAACTTGAGTGGAGAGGGATTGGAACACATGTCAGTTTTTATTGCTTTCTGTGCCCCTGTCAGGAAGATCTATCCCCTTTTCTTTTTTTTCCACAAACATTTTATTGAATGCATGCAAGAAATACATAAAGAAACGTATTCCATGAATCCTTCACATTTGTAGACAAAACAAATACTTTATGGGCAAGGCCCAAAGGGAATAGATAACAGTAAAGAGCACACAACAATCACTAACCATCTGTGTCAAGTTCCCTCTCAGGTCCTCTCGATCCTGAGCACATAGATGCTAGTTTATAGAGTTTGGGTCAAAAGCAGGCTAGGAAAATTTCTGTTTAACCTTCTCGGGGTATATTAAAAAAAAAAAAAAATTTGGGGGGGGGGGAAGAAGGGGGTAGGATTAGCTAGTGTAGAGGGGATGACCCTTCGAGAGATGAGCGGAAGAGGGAGGAAGAGGGGGTGAGATAATCACCAGCTGCCCTCTCCTTCGCCTATTTTAGGGGCCATCCATGTGAGTCGCTGCTAGCGTGATACTGAAATAGCTTATATGTTTTATTTTGCAAGGTCACTGTTTAGCTTCAGGTTAAGATCTTCATTAGATCCAGGTATGACTGGGAAGTCTTAAAGGATGTCCATGCACCCCATATCGCAGTAAAGGTAGAGATTTTATCTAGTGAGGTATAGATTAGCTCCTCCATCTCCGCAATCTGATTAATCCGGCGGATCCATGTCGGAACAGATGTTGATCGCCAGTGAGTTGGTACGCACATCCTGGCCGCATTGATCATGTGGAGTGGGCAACTCCACCAAATATGAAGGAAAGAGCCTGTCTCTCTGCCACATCGCCAGCATTGTTCCGGCACAGCAGTTGAGAATTTGTGTATTAAGTCTGGGGTTCTGTACCAGCGTGTTCTCAATTTATAGCCATTTTCTTGTACTGAAACATTTAAAGAACCCTTGTGAAGGTAGAAATTGATCCTGTCCCAACTTTCCTCCTCTATCTCCATGCCAAGCGTCGACTCCCAGTAAGCATGCTCCGAGCGTAAGCTCACTGGTGCTTTCTCATGAAGTGAAGCATAAGGTGTTGAAATGACATGCCTCTGTGGGAGTGCGCTTGAGCATAGTGCCTCCAATATTGTAGGGTTCGTGGTAAAACCTCCCCTACGTACTGAGTCATCCAAAAAATGCTTAAGCTGTATATAGGGCCAGAACGGAAATGAGCCCGTATTAGAGATATATGCTTAGCTAGCATCTCAGCGTATGGCCATTCTGCCTCCACAAAGATTCTTGCTAAGCCCGGAGGAAAGTCTGGGTTGTTACGAACTGGGGTAATGGGGCATATTTTTGTGGAAACCGCATGTTTGGCGCAAGCCCTATTAAAGGCGTTGAGGGTGGGTCCTATAAGCGGGTGTGACAGGGCCGAGGGGGCTATATATTCCCTGGATGTCCACGGCAGGTATCGTAGGTCAGAGTTCGAGACCAGATTCTCCAGGCCTACCCAGTCCTTACAATGGCTATGCACTTTCCAGTCAACTATGCCGCTAGATGAGCTGCCCAATAATATCGCTGCATGTCGGGGAGGCCGATGCCACCACTTTCTTTTGGTAGTGTTAATTTAGCCCAACTTATTCTCGCAGTTTTCTTGTGCCAAATGAAGGTACGACAGGTGGATTTGTACATGCCAAAGAAGGAGGTAGGCAGGTGAATCGGTAAGGTTTGGAATTTATATAGAAGACGTGGGAGAACTATCATTTTGAAAATGGACGATCGCCCAAACCAGGAGATATTCGGCTTATCCCATTTCTGGGTATCCTGCTTTATCTTTTGTAGTTCCGTTAGGAAGTTCCTGCTATATAGTTGTGATAAGTCAGCAGGTAGTTGAATACCTAGGTACTGAATGGCATCCAATTTCCATTGAAAAGGAAAGTTGTGTTGGCATTGGTTGACTAAGTCTGGGGGTAAGGAGACATTTAATGCAAATGATTTGGTATAATTGACTTTTAAATTTGAAAGTTTTCGAAATTGATCTAGGACTAGCAGGAGATTGGGAAGAGACGTTAAGGGGGAAGTGAGGAAGAAGAGTACATCGTCGGCGAAAGCGGCAAACTTGAATTCCTGTTCCCGCCCTTGTATGCCCTTAATGTCCGGGTTAGCTCGGTTACAGCGAAGGAGGGGTTCTAGCGAGAGAATATATAATATGGGAGACAAGGGGCATCCTTGTCTAGTTCCATTATGGATGGAGAAGGCGTCCGACAGGTGGCCGTTGACTTAACTTTCGCTCTAGGGTTGGTATATAGGGACATAATGCGGGTCCGCATGTACGGTCCGATTCCGATTGAGCTCAAAACCACAGCCATGTAGTCCCATGCCACCCTGTCGAACGCCTTCTCCGCGTCTATTGCAAGAAAAAAGCCCTCTTGGTGCGAGGATGTAAGCCAATGATGTAAGTTAATCGCTTTTATCGTGTTATCCCTGGCTTCTCTGCCAGGGACGAACCCCACTTGGTCCAGACCAACCCAGGCTGGCACATGGTAGGATAAACGGGAAGCCAAAATCTTGGCAAATGGCTTCACATCTGTGTTTAGAAGGGAAATCGGCCGGTAACTAGCTACATTAGTGGGGTCTTTCCCCTCTTTGGGAATCACTGCAACATAAGCTTCCAATAGCCTCTCTGATTCACATGAACCAGTGGAAAGTAAGTTAAACGCTCTAAGAAAGCTTGGTGATAGGATGTCTGAAAACATTTTATAGTATAAAGCTGTAAAGCCATCTGGGCCTGGGCTTTTGCCTGGTTTAGTGGCTTTTAATGCCTCTACAAATTCCTCAGGTGATAGGGGAGCCTCTAGTGCTTGGGAGTCTGCATCTGATAAGGTGGCGGGACTAAAGTTATGTAAAAACTCTCAGATTAGTGTGGCACGCTTAATGGATGGGACACCGTCTGGGTTTCCAGAATGAAGATTGTATAGCTTACTGTAAAAAAGTTGGAATTGCCTAGCGATGTCTTCATTCCTAGAATGAACCTTACCTGATACATCTACAAGATGATGAATTGTGGAAGCTAACTTGCGCTGTTGGGTGGCTCTAACCAGGAGTCTACCAGCTTTATTGCTCGGTTCATAGAACAATTTCTGAGACAGGGTATTATCACGTCTTACCCGCTTGTGTAATTCATCCAGTAATTGTGAACGTGTTTCCACCAGTTCCTGCGATACATCAAGTACTAAAGTGCGCTTATGTTGGGCTTCTAATTTGTGTATTTTAGCGGACAATTCAAGCACCAATGCTTGATGTTCTCTTTTCTTTTTTGCTGAAATAGCTAGTAATTGACCTCTAATGACACACTTATGCGCCTCCCACTGTATCATGGGTGAGACGTCAGGGGTATCATTGTGAAGAAAAAATCTTGAATTCCTTGCTTTAAGTCAGCTAGGTCTGCAGGATCGGTCAGAGTGGACGCGTCTAATCTCCACAGTTTGGTGGTGGTAACTGTTTCTGGGAATACAAGGGTCATTGTGATAGGGGGGTGGTCTGACAGTACCATATTTTCAATAGTAGCCTCATGGAGGTATGGCAAGTCTGGTTGGGTTAAAAATAGATAATCCAGTCTCGAGTAACGATTATGAGGAGGGGAGAAAAAGGTATAGTTGCGGTCTTTGGGATAGAGAGTTCTCCACGTATCGTGAAGTGAAAGGGAAGCTAATTGGGTTTTGATTTGGCATAAGGCCGAGAAGGGGAGGGAGGAAGTGCCCGTAGATGTGTCTACTAAGGGGTCTAGGGGGACATTTAGATCTCCCCCTAAGATTAGAAGGCCTGTTTGGAACAAGATAAGCTTTGTAGTGATCTCCCTCATGAAGGCGACCTGTTTAGTGTTAGGGCAGTATATGTTTGCTAACGTCAGCGGCTTATTGTTCCAGGTACCTTTCAGGAAGATAAACCTCCCCTCTTGGTCTATTAGTTGGTCTTCTATGTTCAAGGGAAAGGTTTTAGACAACAGGATAGAAACCCCTTTGGACTTCGAGTTGGGGTTGGTGGCATGGAAAGCTACTGGAAACCGCTTATTTGAGAAGCGTGGCACAGACCCAGACTTAAAGTGCGTTTCCTGAATGAAAATAACTTGCGCTCTAAGTCTGTGGGCTGTGTTTTTCTGGGACATTTAGGCCTTTGGCATTGTGTGAGTATATTTTGAGAGAAAGAGGAGCTAAGCGTGTTACTGCGTTTGCCATGGTCAACTCTATGGGGTTGACTCCAAAGGATTACTACAAGGTAGCAAACGAGTGGAGTGTGTGAATGGAGAGGGCTGCTGGTGAGAGAGGAGGGGGGGGGGAGGAGTGTAAAATGTGACTGAAGAGGAAGGTGGCTGGAAAAAAAAGGGAAGGGGGGGAGAAGAGGAGGGGAGGGTGTATTAAATGTGCGGGATGGGTTTAGTTGAGAAGGAGTAAATGTGAGGTTGGGGCTGAAGCTTATCCCAGCATGAAGCTGAGTGAGTACCAGAAGATACAAGGTTCTCCTGTTAGACTGAGAACTTGGGTAGCAACTACCGGCGGTGGGAACAGGCCTGCTAGCCCACCTAATTGAAAGGGGAAAGGAAGGTGAGAGGGAGAGAAAGGGATCCGGTTGCTAACAAAGAGGAACCCGCCCCTCCGAGGTGGGAACAAAGGTCTAACACGGGACTTTTCAAATGAGTCAGCAGACCAGGGCAAACAGCCACTAAAGTTTATACATTTTGAAAGACTTTATCGTTGTGAGGCAAGGAGGGAACCAGGTGAGCCCCTCCTTCCTTGAAGAAGAAGAAAGAAGAGGCTTCAGTCCCAGGTCCCCCAGCAACCAACACCATTGGCAAAGGACCACCTTTAAAGACCTAGGGATGAACTTGTCTAGTTGCCTTGTCATGAGACCCGCCTCCCCCGGGATGCCTCCATCCCGGTGAGTTTGTCAATGCATCTTAGGGCCAGAATCTAGAGGCCTCCCCGTTGAGGCAAGTCCCCGACAAGCCAGTACCATAATCAATCAAGCGCATAAATAACATCAACAGTCAACATTTAGTAAATAAACTAGATCAAACCTAGCGGAGCATTTTGGCTCGGTACATCACTATGGGAGAGGTTCGTGGTTTTATCTACATTTGCAGCCATAGTTCGTCGAGGTTCCCATACTCATAGTCATTTTACTATGGGGAATACCTAGATTGCAGCCTAATAAGTAGAAAGGACAGGATGTCTGTGCACATTGTTCTGGAACTCGACCAAGCAACTGAGATGTATTCCCAAGTGATAAGAGTCTCTTTCCAGCTGTATTGGGTCTGATTGCTGGGAAGATCCTGGTAGTTTGCAAATGCCCAAGGTCATGGAGATGCTCTCAGTTCTCTTTGTGGAGTGTATGACCTTGAGCTTTTAATTCCTTCATGTGGACTAGTGTGTTTTTGAACTTTGTTATTTTAAGTCATCAAGCTTTCTTTGCTCCCTCTAGTGGCAATTACTAGACCTGTTCGAGTGGAGGTTATCAGTAAAAGCGCAAAGATGTATAAACACTTGGAAGGCACAAAGTAATGAGTCTCAGCTCTCTGTAGTCCTCTTGAGGTACCAGCCAATGCGTGCATTCTGTAGCTCATAGGTCTTAGCATGTCCGTGAAAGAAGTGACATGTGCTAGTGAAACCAACTTTCCTCCAAACCGTGGAGCATTACTTTTGAAGCCACCAGCCGGTGGGACAATGGCACTAAACCTTTACACTTAAAACAATGTAGACAAATTTGTGTGTATTGTCCGTGATGTGCTTGCCCTTTGCAAACTATGGAGACAGTGAGGATAATCAACCAAAACTAGTTTTGTAATACTGTAGTGAGCGAGTTAAAGTCTACTCACGGCATGTCAGGATCTTCTACTGCACAGGTAGACAGTCTCTAGAGGTCAAAAGAACTGGGCTCAGTCCGCGGTTCTCCTGCAGATAGACGATGGTACTGCTCCGGGGTCATGATCTGATATGTCATCCAAGCCTCTCTGTGAGGAATTTGATGTTGACCTGCGGCGTCTCTGCCTGTTGCGAAGTGAGCGTGGGGTCAGCTCTTGCAGGACATGGATCCAGGGTTCTGGTCCCGTAAGCGTGCTATACCACTCTGGCACAGCTGCTCTTGGTATGCCTAGGGTGTCACAAAAGGCCAGTAACTCCGCCGGTGTGCGTAGTGACGCTGATCAGTTCCCAACAGTCACTACCAGGCAGAAGGGGAACTTCCAATGATATATAACATGCCTTTCCCTCAGGACATTGAGGAGGGGGCGGAGTTCTCTTCTGTGTTGAAGTGTAATGGCGGACAGATCTTGATAGATCTGTATTTGTGCGCCTTCATGTTGCAGCTGCCCCTGATTGCGGGCTTGGTGTAGAATATCCTTCTTCTGGCTGAAGCTAACTAGACAGCACACCACGTCTCTTGAGGGGTCATTGTCGCGACCTTTAGGCCTGAGTGCCCTGTGGCACCTCTCCATCTCTATAGGCACATCTGGGGGTCTTCCTAAGAGTGTGTTGCAAATCGCCCAAATTGTTTGCTGTAGCTGGGGACTTTCCACCGACTCAGGGATTCCCCCTAAATCGCAAATTGTGCCTCCTCCCCCTATTATCTAAATCCTCTAAATGTCGGTGCATATCTAGCAGGATCTGATCATGGGCACTAGATACCTGTTGAACTTGCTGTATGGCCGCTCCATGTGAAGTAACCGTCGCTTCCACGTGGTCTAGTCTGGACGCCACTGCTCTGATCTCTGTTTTAAGATCAGAGATGGCTGCGGATAGTGTAGTTTTTATGTCCATGGCCACCAGCTGCAGGTCCGCTAAGCTGAGGAGCGGGGAGGGCTGGGCACAATGTGCAGGAGTACCTGCGTGTCTCAGGGGATTGCTTGGACAGATCACTTCCGAGGCCTGTGAGGATGCCTGCAGCTCCGCTTGCTGAGTCCGGAAAAGTTCAGGGATAGTCCTGAGCTGCGTGTTCGGGTCGGTCTGTGAGCGGGAGGGTGGAACGTTTCTCCCTGCCATCTCCTCTCGCCTGTTTGGGAGTCTTTCAGCCTAATAACCGCTCGTGCTGCTCTGGAGCTCTCCTCCTAAGCGGCCATCACGGTCCGGTGCCAAGCCATGCCCCCCCCCCCCCCTTTTCCATTTGTCCTGTTTACCATTATCATAGAAAGTGAAAGTAAAAGAAAATCCAAAATTTTGGGTTTTCCCCAGAAAAGTATTAGAGAGGAAATCTTTCAGTGGGGACACTAGTTCAGGTGATCTGGGGGTTCCCAAGGAATTCCCTAATTTCCAGGGATTTTCTCTCACTTCCTGTTTGGTTATGAGACAGGAGGTGAAGTGAAATCTCTGCAATGGGACACAGATGGCGAAAATAAATTTGACAGGAGTTATAACCCTCCTTTACTCTATCCAAAATGAAAAAAAAAGTTTTGCCTGTAGTTCTACTTTAACATATTAAGGATTATATGACTTTTTAGTGACTAGGTTTACAACCATATATATTGTGATATCACCTGCACTATGGATGTGTTATAAGTGTGCCAAGCTGCTGTTCTAATTGTGCTACCCACTTAGTGCACATGTAATGCAAACTTTTAAATAAACTGCAGTGCCTGTGCTTGAACCAATGTGTCTCTCCACTTCATAGAAAAGCACTCAGTGCTATGATCTAAAAGTGCCCCACATGGGTGTAGACTCACCAGAAATTTTTGACCATTTGTTCATAAATAGGTAAAAAAAAAACATGTGCAAACATTTTGACACATCTTTGTTGCCAGACCCAGCAGTGGCTCTCCTGAATAACAAACCCATGTCTTTGACGCACCGCCAATTTAAACTTAATTAAACCTTACTATGCTCATGATACCTCCAGCTAACTTTCTTTACCCCACACTTGAGTCTGCCACCACTCTTTTACCCTCCCCTAAGAGGGTCCCTTTGCCCACCCCCTTTTTTCTCTTCCCTACCCCTTATCCGACCCCTCCTTCCCCTTTTCTTGCTCCTTTCTACCCCTCCTACGTGCTTGCTCCTTGTCCCCTTCACTTTTTTTCTAATCTCTATCCTTCCTATCTTAACTCTGCAGCCCCTACCCTAGCTTGAGCTCCTAGCTAGGCATTCCCCTTAGTACACCCCATTACCCTTCCCGACCTGCAGTCTCCCTATACTCTTGAGCTCTTTGGTATTGTCCCCCGTTGGGGTGCCAAACAGCTACCTCTGTTAATTACAGAGGTAAGAGACTGTTCATATGATGTTTATGCCTAGAATTTCAGCCTACCTTTGTATAGCATTATTGAGGATTATCCTCCCTATGATGTTTGCTATGTATTCTTTTTTGACCCAACATGGTCTTTCCATGCTTTAGCTCTTGTTACATTGTACTTATTATACAAATATACCTCTTGCGCTCTTACTTGTTGCTTTTAATAAAATATTTTAAGTAAGAAATTAAAAAAAAACACTTAAAATAACAGGCTCCTCCACTTCTCCGTTCCACAAGAAACTGGGTCCAATTTGCAACACCAGGTTCTCTAAATATGTCTCAGACCAGGGGATATAAAAGCTGCAAAAATCATTGTGAACCACTTTATATTAAAAACAGCAACATAAAAACACAATGTGCTCACATGTTATCAAGCCTACCAGCACTCGTGGATCCAGCAATAATGTTAGTACTCGCCGCCGCTGTCTCGAGTGACTGGAACCAACCTACATTCCACGGGGAGGATGTGATGTAATCAGAAGTGATGCGTATGCCCGGAAGTCCCACTATGGGATTGAATAAAGCATTTGTAACACTTTTCTGGAGTTTTGGAATGAGAAAGTTCTGCACCAAATTCATGAAAGCCATGCAACAGTTTTCCTGCTATTTCCAATGAGTGTAACAAATTCAGGTAATTCTTATATGTGAAAGTTTATATTCTAATGCTAAGGCTTTGAAAAATACATTAAGAAATTACTGCCTTTCAGACACTTCTAAAAAGCTTCACAAAAACATGCCAAAATCAAAACAGGCTGGAGTTTATTTACTGAAAGCAAAAAGGCTGCCCACTTTGCAGAAGAATTTTTCCTTTGCCTAGTAAATTTGGTGAAATTTCAAGAAATAGAAACACAAGAAATAGCATTTTGCTTGCACACGATTGCATGTTGGAAGTCAGCAGAGCTTCACCTCATTCACTAAGCTATGGGAAATTCCTTTCCAAAGAGTCTATTTGTCTTTAGTAAATCAAACCTAGAGAGTAAACCAACTCATGATTGTACATGAACCTGACACATGGGCGTCCGCAGAACTTTTTTCAGGGGGGGGAGTGCTTTGGCAGCAGGGATACACAGTTGCATTTAACCCTTTCTTCGACCGCTAGCGGGTGTTAAAAGCGCCCTGCTAGAGGCTGAATAGCACTGCTAAAACGATGGTAAAGCGCTGCTAAAACTAGCGGCGCTTTACTGATAACACGGCCAGATGGCAGTGTGCTCTTGAGATAATTCAGCTTCACTCCATGTCCATATAAATATAGCCTAGAGAATGTATATCTTTCTATTTGCAATGTATTGCAATACGTCTGTTGTGGCCATATTTTGATCTTTATGAAAACAGCCTATACTGTATAGGTTGTTTTCATCAAGATCAAAATATGGCCACAACAGATGTATTGCAATACATTGCAATATAGAAAGATGTACATTCTCTAGGCTATATTTGTATGGGCATTATGGACTGGTATGCCTGAGAGACTGAGTAACTTCCATACAAAGTGAAGAAGATATTATAACACACAACACAAATATATTTTTCCAGCAATAGCTCAGCTGTCCAACTTTCCAAGCAATATATATATATATATATATATATATATATATTCTCCTCCTAACTGGCACAGTGGCACTGCAGTGCTGTTACCTGTGGTTCTTCAGTGATGTGATAGCACTGGCAGCGTATTCTCTCTCGGTCACTGCACGCAGCTGTTGGAGGAGCTGGCGCCACGCTGGCTGGATGGCATAGCGACGTTACACAGGCAGTCTGAGGCAGCCATTCATGTTCCGGAACAGTCGAGATGTCGAGCAGAGGCCCGAGCAGCAGTCAGAGCCAATCCGATGATCGGACCAGGGGTGAGGGAGCGAGGGACGGATGTCTGTACAATCTGTGATAAGTTGGAACAGACTGAGAGCAGCCCCAGGCCAGCAGACGTGGAAAAAAAGTCCACGGCTGCTGTGGAGGTGGACGCGGTGGCCATTGCGTTACACAGGGCAACTGTCTTCACTCTTCAACACCTTCTTATAGAGGTCAATCGATATGGGTTTTTCTCAGGCAGATGCCGATATTTGGAAATCAGGGCGGCCGATGGCCGATATATGATGCCGATTTTTGCGGCCGACATTTTAGGCCGATTTTTTTTTGGCAGGTGGTACTGGCAGGCACTGACAGGTGGCATTGGTTGGCACTGGCAGATGGCACTGGTTGGCACTGGCAGGTGACACTGGCAGGTGGCACTAATTGGCACTGGCAGGTGGCACTAATTGGCACTGGCAGGTGGCACTGGATGGCACTAATTGGCACTGGCAGGTGGCACTGGTTGGCACTGGTAGCAGGGACGGATCCAGAGCCTAGTCTCAGGAGGGGCACTGCCAGAAAATTTTACAGGCAATTTATCGGGGCAGTGGCTGGTGTTGGCGCTTCAATCATCACAGCGCCATGGTTGATATGGTGTCAGGATGACTGAACGGTAAACTCAGCTTATTTAGTGAAATATAAGTTGAGTTTACTGTTAAAAATAACCGTGAAAAGCAAGACTCTGGTGGGTGTATAAAGATGTCCGCTTGCCAACTTATAACACTAGGCTTACTGTGGATGAGTGCGGGAGTACCAAGATGGCCACGACGCAACATCCCCTCAGTCACATATTCAGATGGGTAGCGGCTTCCTGACAACACCTGCCTGCTCGCTCAGTCACACACCAGCCTGACCGCCCTGCGGCTCACCCGCTCATTATTTTCTCGGGGGGAGCAATTGCCCTGTTGAACCCCCGGATCCTCCCCTGACTGGTAGATGGCACTGGCAGATGGCACTAGATGGCACTGACTGGTACTGGGACTGGCAGGTGGCACTGGATGGCACTGGCAGATGGCACTGGCAGGTAGCACTGATTGGCACTGACTCTGGTTGGCAGGTGGCACTGGTTGGCACTGACAGGTGGCACTGGCAGGCACTGGTTGGCATTCGCAGATGGCACTGGCAGGTGGCACTGGCAGATGGCACTGGCAGGTGGCACTGGCAGATGGCACTGATTGGCACTGGCAGGTGGCACTGGTTGACACAAGCAGGTGGCACTTACAGGCACTGGTTGGCATTGGCAGAGGCACTGGCAGGTGGTACTGGATGGCAATGGCAGGTTTCACAGCCGATAGTGTAACTGTGTGAAACTGTATGGAGAGAGAGAGGGGAGCTGACAAATTCAGTGTGATGTAGGAGGTGGGCGGGACCCAGGGTTGGCGGGACGCAGCAGCTATCCAGCCAATGATTGGGCTGTTTAAGAAAGGGGTGGGGCCACATACACATAGTGGCCCGCACAGATCCCATCCCATTGGCTGGTGTTGCATAGCTGGGTCCCACCCACCCCCGACATCCAACCTCAATTTTGACAGCTCCTCTCTCTTACAGTTTCACACCGCGGCGCTGCTCTGCCAACAGCATGTGGAGAAGGCAGGAGAAACCCCACGTTCCTCCTCCCTTCTCTGATATATTGGTTGACCTCTACCTTCTTACAATTCCAGGGGGGGGCAATTGCCCCCCCCCCTTGCCCTATGCTGCAGACGCCCATGACCTGACAGATCTATTACTTCCCCCAAAAAGACTGGAATTACAAATTTTATGACATCTGCAAAACTGATGATTTAGATAAAGTATATTAAGGAGAATCTAGAAAATCTGACTTCTAGTTCAATCATAACTTGCCGATCATAAATAATGTGTAAAGGCCAAATCACCCAAACGGTGCATTTAATAAATATTAATTGTTAGAGTATGCTCACTAGTGGAGAATATAGTGTTAAGAATTAATACCCACAACCAAAACCTATCCAGGATTTTTGAGTAACATAACCCAAATAAAGAAGATAACACCTTAATGTCCAACAAAAAAAAAAATACATACAATACATTGGATTTCTGCAATAACTGGTAGAAACAAACCTTGGAAGAAATGACTAAATCCTTGGACGAAAAACTAAAAACCAACATACACTCTAAATGTTATAACACTTCGCCATCTAGTGTTCTTCTAGTGGTTATGTTTAATTTAAAAATAGCAATTTTCTTACTCTGGATCAGTGTTTCTTAAGGTTATATTTAGGAATGAGTTTCAGGCTTTCCACTAACTTTGGGTTTGGAATTTGTGGCCCTGGTGAATTTATGTGCAGACTTTCCCAGGAGGTTTTTTAAAACCCTTGAACTGTAACTAACAGACAAGCAAGGCAGCTTCTGGTTAAAACTGCCCTCTCACAATAAAAGAGGAGGCATAGTTCAGCCATAGTGTCAGTGAATTAGAAGCTTTTGTAGACAAAGTTGACGAGCTGCAAAGGGAAAAAACAGGGTCGGTTATGAGAAGTAACTCCAATTCTGATTGCTAGCTCTTTGTAAAATAAACCCCTTTTCTGCTTTTTTTGTTCTTTTTATTGGGGCTTTTTTGTCTTTAATTTATTTTGTGTTTGATGTGACGCCAATAGTAACTGCTGTCCCATCAACAGCAATTTTTTTTATCTGTTTTGCAGTCTCAAGGCTTCCTTGAAAAAAAATATCAGGGAATAGTATCCTAATGTTATAATTTATTATGGGGATGTTATGTTTTGTTCTTATTTCACGTTATTGGGGCCTTTATATTAGGTTAAACAGTTTTTTTTTCCTGCAAGGCTTTCCTTAGAAAAAAGGGTTTGCTATCAAATGTGTTATTTTGTGGCTTTCATTTCATTTTCTTTTTTTTTATATTGTTTTATTTTAATAGGACCTTTTTTAAGTTTGGTGTGCTGAAAACAAGGAAAATAATAAAATAAAAATAATAATAATAGAATAAAAGTATATACACCAGTTATTCCTCCTATGCTTGAATAAAACTGCCCTGTTGCAGGCCAAATTTACACTGCTATATCCTCTGCAGTATCCTAATTCTTGCAGTAAAACCATAGCATGTACTCTTTGTAGGCTGATTTACTAAGGGCAAATGGGCTTCTCATTTTTCAAGGAAAGCTGCACTTTTGCAAGAAATTTTCTGACTTCTATCATCCAATCATGTGCAAGGAAAAATGCTGTTTTTAAATTTTCCTTGCATGTGATTGAGTATGCAAAGTGAAACTTCATCACATTCACTAAGCTAAAGGATCAACTTCCTTACAAAGCGAAACCTCCCCTGCACAGTGAACAGACTGTTTGCACTTAGTAAATCAACCCCTTTGCTTCTATTAAATTTAGGTGAAGCTTTGCTCACCTAAAATTGTCTTTTTGCTGGCCAATTATACACTACTGTATAATCTCTGTTAATATTTGTAGTAGGAAAATACCTAGCAAAAATCTTAAAGAAGAAAAAAATCAGTAAATTATATAGAAAAAATACAAATTAGTACTTGGGAGATGATGCACTCAACAACAGAAATAGCGGGAGTGTTCCAAAAATCCTATGAGGCATTATATTTAGTAAAACAAAAGGGACAACAGGAAATAGAAAGAATAGAAAAGATAAAAGAATTTCTAAAAGAAGCCAGATTACCCCAAGTAATAGAGAGAAAGCTACTGGCCCTAGAAGAACCCATAACAGAAGAAGAGATTAATAGCTTTAAAGGACTCAGCATTGGGAAAAAGTCTAGGCCCAGATGGGTTCACGACCTATTATTTTAAAAAGTTTCAAGAAATTTTATCTCCAAAATGATGCTCATATATGAATGGACTAGGAACAAACTATGAGATGAGAAGAGAAGCATTATTGGCCTTGATTACTATCGTTCCAGGAGGGAAAGGATGTCACCCTATGTTCAAATTACAGACCAATATCCCTGTTTAACGTAGATACAAAATTATTTACAAAAGTGCTAGCTACTAGGATGAAAGATCTGATGACTGACTTGGTGCATGTGGACCAGGTGGGGTTCATCCCTGGAAGAGAAGGAAGAGACAATGGAGTGAGAACATTGCTCTTGCTACAGAAAATTAGAAAGGGAAGTACTCCAGGCCTACTCTTGTCAATAGATGCTGAAAAAGCTTTTGACAGGGTGGATTGGGGATTTGCGATGAATACTCTGGAAGTCCTGGGAATAGGTCCAAGGATGATCCAATGGATCAAAGTATTATGCAACCATCCTACAGCAACTGCAAGGATCAATGGGGTCTCAATTTCACCTTTTGAAATACTTAATGGAATGAGACAGGGGTGCCCCCTTTCACCTTTATTATTTGTGTTGTTACTAGAACCCCTTCTGGCAACAATTCAAAATAGTCCAGACTAGGGATGAGCTTCGTGTTCGAAAAAAAAAACGCATGTTCGACTCAAACATTGCCTGTTCGGTCGTTTGCCAAATTCCGAACAATATGGGCCGTCCGCGCCAAATTCGAGTAGCGCGTCACGGCCCATAATTCACTGCGGCATCACAGTGCATCGCTGGCTGATGATTGGCCAAGCATGCACTATGACCCGCATTCTTGGCCAATCACAGCGCCGTCTGTACAGAGAGCCGTAATTGGCCAAAGCCAGGGTGGCTTTGGCCAATTATGGCTCAGGGAGTTTAGAACACGCCACACACTATATAAGGCCGCCTGCATGGTGGCCCTGTGTAGTGTGTTCTGGCGTTGAGAGAGAGATAGACAGAGAGACAGTGTCATTTGATTTAAGTTAGATAGAGTAGGCAGGCGAGTCAGTTAGCTGCACTTACAGTGTATTGTGTATATATATATATATATATATATATATATATATATATATATATATATCCTAGGTGTTATATATAGATATATGTAATATACTGTATTCAGTTTAGCTAGATCCGTTCCTGTTATTCTCTTCCTACTACTGACAGGCAGGCAGGTTTTTTTTACAGTATTTACAGCTACCTGAAGAAAATTGCTGGTGTTCTTCTGATCCTATTAGTCCTATTAGCTACAGTATTTACAGTTAGTGTAGTGCGTCCTCTGCACAGTATGCACCTAAAGCTACCTGAAGAAAATTAGTGTTCTTCTGATCCTATTAGTACAGTACCGCAGGCAGCTACAGTATTTACAAGTTAGTGTAGTGTGTCCTCTGCACACTGTGCACCTAAAGCTACCTGAAGAAAATTAGTGGTGTTATTCTGATCCTATTAGTACAGTACCAGAGGCAGCTGTAGTATTTACAAGATAGTGTAGTGCGTCCTCTGCACAGTGTGCACCTAAAGCTACCTGAAGAAAATTAGTGGTGTTCTTCTGATCCTATTAATACCACAGGCAGGCATCTACAGTATTTACAGTTAGTGTAGTGTGTCCTCTGCACAGTGTGCAGCTAAAGCTACCTGAAGAAAATGAGTGTTCTTCTGATCCTATTAGTACAGTACCGCAGGCAGCTACAGTATTTACTAGTTAGTGTAGTGAGTCCTCTGCACAATGTGCACCTAAAGCTACCTGAAGAAAATTAGTGGTGTTCTTCTGATCCTATTAGTACAGTACCACAGGCAGCTGTAGCATTTACAAGTTAGTGTAGTTCGTCCTCTGCACAGTGTGCACCTAAAGCTACCTAAACAAAATTAGTGGTGTTCTTCTGATCCTATTAGTACAGTACTGCAGGCAGCTGCAGGATTCACAAGTTAGTGTAGTGCGCCCTCAGCACAGTGTGCACCTAAAGCTACCTGAAGAAAATTAGTGGTGCTCTTCTGATCCCATTAGTACAGTACCACAGGCAGCTGTAGTATTTACAAGTTAGTGTAGTGCGTCCTCTGCACAGTGTGCACCTAAAGATACCTGAAGAAAATTAGTGGTGTTCTTCTGATCCTATTAATACCACAGGCAGGCAGCTACAGTATTTACAGTTAGTGTAGTGCGTCCTCTGCACAGTGTGCACCGAAAGCTTCCTGGAGACAATGGCTGTTGTTCTGCTCCTATTAATATCACAGGCAGGCAGCTACAGTATTTACAGTTAGTGCACTGTGTCCTCTGCACAGTGTGCACCTAAAGCTACCTGAAGAAAATTAGTGGTGTTCTTCTGATCCTATTAATACCACAGGCAGGCAGCTACAGTATTTACAGTTTGTGTAGTGCATCCTCTGCGCAGTGTGCAGCTAAAGCTACCTGAAGAAAATGAGTGTTCTTCTGATCCTATTAGTACAGTACCACAGGCAGCTACAGTATTTACAAGTTAGTGTAGTGCATCCTCTGCACGGTGTGCACCTAAAGCTACCTGAAGAAAATTAGTGGTGTTCTTCTGATCCTATTAGTACAGTACCACAGGCAGCTGTAGTATTTACAAGTTAGTGTAGTGCATCCTCTGCACAGTGTGCACCTAAAGCTACCTAAACAAAATTAGTGGTGTTCTTCTGATCCTATTAGTACAGTATCGCAGGCAGCTGCAGTATTTACAAGTTAGTGTAGTGCGTCCGCTGCACAGTGTGCAACTAAAGCTACCTGAAGAAAATTAGTGGTGTTCTTCTGATCCTATTAGTACAGTACCACAGGCAGCTGTAGTATTTACAAGTTAGTGTAGTGCATCCTCTGCACAGTGTGCACCTAAAGCTACCTAAACAAAATTAGTGGTGTTCTTCTGATCCTATTAGTACAGTACTGCAGGCAGCTACAGTATTTACAAGTTAGTGTAGTGCGTCCTCTGCACAGTGTGCACCTAAAGCTACCTGAAGAAAATTAGTGGTGTTCTTCTGATCCTATTAGTACAGTACCACAGGCAGCTGTAGTATTTACAAGTTAGTGTAGTGCGTCCTCTGCACAGTGTGCACCTAAAGCTACCTGAAGAAAATTAGTGGTGTTCTTCTGATCCTATTAATACCACAGGCAGGCAGCTACAGTATTTACAGTTAGTGCACTGTGTCCTCTGCACAGTGTGCACCTAAAGCTACCTGAAGAAAATGAGTGGTGTTCTTCTGATCCTATTAATACCACAGGCAGGCAGCTACAGTATTTACAGTTAGTGTAGTGCGTCCTCTGCACAGTGTGCACCTAAAGATTCCTGGAGACAATGGCTGTTGTTCTGCTCCTATTAATACCACAGGCAGGCAGCTACAGTATTTACAGTTAGTGCACTGTGTCCTCTGCACAGTGTGCACCTAAAGCTACCTGAAGACAATTAGTGGTGTTCTTCTGATCCTATTAATACCACAGGCAGGCAGCTACAGTATATACAGTTAGTGTAGTGTGTCCTCTGCACAGTGTGCAACTAAAGCTACCTGGAGACAATTGCTGTTGTTCTGCTCCTATTAATACCACAGGCAGGCAGCTACAGTATTTACAGTTAGTGCACTGTGTCCTCTGCACAGTGTGCACCTAAAGCTACCTGAAGAAAATTAGTGGTGTTCTTCTGATCCTATTAATACCACAGGCAGGCAGCTACAGTATATACAGTTAGTGTAGTGTGTCCTCTGCACAGTGTGCAACTAAAGCTACCTGGAGACAATTGCTGTTGTTCTGCTCCTATTAATACCACAGGCAGGCAGCTACAGTATTTACAGTTAGTGCACTGTGTCCTCTGCACAGTGTGCACCTAAAGCTACCTGAAGAAAATTAGTGGTGTTCTTCTGATCCTATTAATACCACAGGCAGGCAGCTACAGTATATACAGTTAGTGTAGTGCATCCTCTGCACAGTGTGCACCTAAAGCTACCTGAAGACAATTGCTGTTGTTCTGCTCCTATTAATACCACAGGCAGGCAGTTACAGTATTTACAGTTAGTGTACTGCGTCCTCTGCACAGTGTGCACCTAAAGCTGCCTGAAGACAACTGCTGGTGTTCTCATACTAATAATACTACAGGCAGGCAGTTGATTCTGCTAGCTGCAGTATCAGTATATATATACATCCCAGCTTTGTGCAGCTACATCTCACTGAAGGCCATTAGTATGTCTGGAAGGCCAACAAGGAGAGGCAGACAGTCACAAGCCAATAAAAGAGGGCAAGCAGGCTCTGTGTCTAGAGGCAACGGTGCTGGTCATGGAGACAGTGCATCCTCATCAGCACGTGGCCGTGGGACACGCTTGTCCTTTTTTTCAGCAGCTGGCCGTGTTGAGCCGCAACATGCAGAAGACTTGGTAGAGTGGATGACCAAGCCGTCCTCATCCTCCTCATCCTCTCTCACCCAGCCTCAGGGTACTTTGTCTGGCAAAGTAGCTGCCAACATGGCCTCTTCCCTCGGCTCAATGGCATCAGTCACTCCTTCCCTAGCCCCACCATGTCCTCCTGAGGAGTCCCCCGAACTGTTTGACCACAGTGTTGGGTACATGCACCAGGAGGATGCCCAGCATTTTGAAGGCTCCAATGATGGTACCCAGTTAGAGGAAGGCAGTAAGATGAGCCCAGAGAGAGGGGGTGCCCAAGAAGGACAGCAATCTAGCAGTCATGTTCCCCCAGCTGCAGAATACTGCCAGCTTTGCTCCAGTGATGAGAAGGGAGGGGATGATGAGGTCACTGACTCCACGTGGGTGCTTGATAGGAGAGAGGAGGAGGAGACACATCAGCAACGAGGCAGGATGCCCTACAGGGGCCAGCTTAAGGGCAGCACACCGACTGCATCACACCGCAGAGCTCCGCATGTGCAGGGCGCTGCTGTCTCTGCACGTTATTCCAAAAGTTCTTTGGTGTGGGCCTTTTTTGAGACGAGTGCATCAGATCCCACTGTTGCTATTTGCAACATATGTCTCAAGCGTATCTCTCGTGGCCAAAACATCTCCCGCTTAGGCACCAAATGCTTGACCAGACATATGTTGACCTGCCATGCAGTTCGTTGGTAAGCGTACCTTAAAGACCCACATCAAAGAACAAAGAGGACCTCTCCTTGCTCCTCATCAGCTGGGATCTCCAACCCCGCTATACCTTCAGTCCTCTCTGAGACCTGCACTGAGAGGAATGAAGGTGTAGAATTAGGTGTATCACAGCCAAGTACTTGCGGGCAAATTTCCCTGCCCCAGCTGCTGCACCACCAAAAAAGTTCGGTCCCAGCCATCCACATGCCCAGTGGTTGAATGCTAGCTTGGAAAAATTGCTAGCACTTCAACTGCTACCTTTTCAGTTGGTAGACTCTGCCCCCTTCCGTGAGTTTGTGGAATGTGCGGTTCCTCAGTGGCAGGTTCCCAAACGCCACTTTTTCTCATGGAAGGCGATTCTGGCTCTCTACCGGCATGTGGAAGGCAATGTCTTGGCCTTGCTGGACAGGGCGGTCAGCGGTAAGGTGCATATTACCGCTGACTCATGGTCCAGCAGGCATGGACAGGGACATTACCTAAGTTTCACGGCGCATTGGTTGACTCTGCTGGCAGCTGGGAAGAATGCAGTAGTGTTGGAGGTTGTTTCGCCACCACACCTCCAAATGCCACTACTGGTGATTCTGACACACCTCTCTCCTCCACCCTCCTCTTCCTCTTTCTCCATGGCCTCTTCCTGTGCTTTGTCCTTGGAACCAGCGGTGCTCCATAGGCGTTCAAGGGGCTACGCAAGTATGCAGGCCAAAAGATGCCATGCGGTGCTTGAGCTGGTGTGCTTGGGGGACAGAAACCACACTGGGGCAGAGATTCTGTCAGCTCTGCAGGGGCAGGTTCAGAGGTGGTTGATGCCATGCCAACTTAAGGCAGGAATGGTGGTTTGCGACAATGGCAAACCCTCCCTCCAACAGGGACAACTGACCCATGTGCCCTGTTTGGCTCATGTCCTTAACTTGGTGGTGCAGCGGTTCTTGGGCAGGTACCCGGGCTTACAGGATGTCCTGAGGCAGGCCAGGAAAGTCTGTGTGCCAGATATAATGCCAGTGCTCGGCTGGCAGACCTCCAAAAGGAATTTAACCTGCCCAAGAACCGCCTAATCTGTGACATGCCCACCAGGTGGAACTCAACGTTGGCCATGCTGCAGCAGCTGCACATGCAGCAGAGGGCCATCAATGAGTACCTGTGCGATTATGGCACCAGGACAGGGTCAGGGGAGCTTGATTTTTTTTCCCACGCCAGTGGGCCATGATCAGGGATGCATGCATTGTCCTGTCACCATTTGAGGAGGCCACAAGGATGGTGAGCAGTGACAGTGCATGCATCAGTGACACTGTCCCCCTTTCCACCTGTTGGAGCACACGCTGCGTGGAATAATGGACAGGGCACTTGAGGCAGAACAGAGGCAGGAAGAGGAGGACTTCCTTAACTCTCAAGGCCCCCTTTATCCAGACAGTGTTCCTACGTGCCCGCTGATCACACAGGTAGAGGAGGAGGAGGATTGTGTCAGCATGGAGGTGGAGCCAGGTACTCAGCATCAGCAGCAGTCTTTAAGGGATCATTTACAGTCCCAAGAAATCCATGGACTTGTACGTGGCTGGGAGGAGGTGGCTGTGGATCATGTCGTCCTTAGTGACCCAGAGGACTCCGGACAGAATGCCTCAGCAAACCTACGCTGCATGGCCTCCCTGATCCTGCAAAGCCTGCGGAAGGATCCTCATATTCGTGGTATCAAGTAGGGGGATCATTACTGGCTGGCAACCCTCCTTGATCCATGTTACAAGGGTAAGGTGGCGGACCTTAGCTTGCCATCGCAGAGGGAGCAGAGGGTGAAACATCTTCAGGAGGCCTTGCAGAAAGGTCTGTGCAACGCATTCCCAGAGACTGGGAGGTTACAAACTCCTGTTCCTGGACAACGTGTTGTTGAGGCTTCGGTCAGTCAAAGAAGGAACGGTGGAGAGGGTGGCCGTCTGACCGATGCGTTCAGACAATTTTTTAGTCCACAGCCCCAAGGTATGATTGGTTCCAGCAACCATCGCCAGAGTCTGTTTTACATGGTGCAGGAATACCTAGGGGCAAGATCTGACTTGGACACTTTTGCCACCGAAAATCCTCTGGGTTACTGGGTCTTGAGGATGGATCACTGGCCAGAGCTTGCACAGTATGCAATTGAGCTACTGGCCTGTCCTACATCCAGCGTTCTTTCAGAATGCACATTCAGTGCTCCTGGAGGCTTTGTAACCGATCACCGACTCGGTCGATCGACTGACCTTCATAAAAATGAATCAGTCTTGGATCACCACCAGGTACCAAGCACCTGATGCTGATGTAACCGAATACATTTTGTTGAAATGTCTGATCCCTTCAAGGCTGCTTATGCTGATGCTGAGTGACTATCCTGTTATGCTGAGTGACTATCCTCTTCCTCCTCAATGATTATGCTGATAGCTTGTAAGAATATTTTTGTTTCTGGGCGCCGCCCCCAGTGGCTAAGGCCCAATTTTTCAGCCCCTGTTTAACAGGGGCGTGTAATTACAATTTTTGATGCAATTCTTTGCAGCAGGGCTCGTTCCTGCGCTCCAACTAGAGTATCTGTGAGGGGTTGCAGTGTTGTGGCACCAGTGCCTAAGGCCCAATTTTTCAGCCCCTGTTTAACAGGGGAGCGTAATTACAATTTTTGGTGCAATTCTTTGCAGCAGGGTTCATTCCTGCACTCCAACTAGAGTATCTGTGAGGGGTTGCAGTGTTGTGGCTCCAGCACCAGTGCCTAAGGCCCAATTTTTCAGCCCCTGTTTAACAGGGGCGTGTAATTACAATTTTTGATGCCATTCTTTGCAGCAGGGCTCGTTCATGCTCTCCAAATAGAGTATCTGTGAAGGGTTGCAGTGTTGTGGCACCAGCACCAGTGCTTAAGGCCCAATTTTTCTGTCCCTTTTCAACAGGGACATGTAATTACAATTCTTGATCTGATATTTCACAGCAGGGCCCATTCCAGCGCCCACCAAGAGTAACTGTGAGGACTTACAGTGTTGTGGCACCAGCACCACCCACACCCAAAGGCCCAATTTTTCTGCCCCTGTTCAAAAGGGGCATGTAATTACAATTCTTGATCTAATATTCACAGCAGGGCCCTGTGAGGGCTTACATTGTTGTGGCAACACCAACACCTAAGGCCACAATTTCTGCAGAGTATATAGGGCAGACCCCTACTTTCAAACATCCAACTTACAAATGACTCCTACTTGCAAACGGAAGGAGACAACAGGAAGTGAGATGAAATCTACCCCTAGGAAGGGAAATTCTCTCCTGTAAGAGTTAATATGGGCAAAACGTTTCTCCTTTCCACTGATGCTTTATCACCAATCCTTGTTTCACTAAAAACCCCAAATTTTCTAAAAACATTTGTCTTTGGGACAGAAAGTGAGGTGAAATCTTCTGAAGAGGAGCACAGACAGCAAAACAAATGTCACAGGGGTGATAACCCTTCCCTATTTTTTCCAAAAAGCTTAAAATAGATTTTTTGGCTGGAGCTAAAATGTACCAGTTCAAAATTACAAACAGATTCTACTTAACAACAAACTTACTGTCCCTGTCTTGTTTGCACTGCCTGTATACTGCTGTTCAGAGTATATGGGGGCTCGGGGGCCCCACGCCTTTCCTTTTTTTAAATTTGGGTGCGGGGGTTCCCCTTAATATCCATACAAGACCCAAAGGGCCTGGTAATGTACTGGGGGGTACCCATGCCATTTGTCTCACTGATTTTCATCCCTATTACCGGGACCCAACATTACATTAAAGCCGTAAGCAGTTTTAAATTACTTTTATTCCTTTAAAAATGTAATTTTGTTGCAGCGACTGTTCTAAGCACGGGAAACATGCGCCACTTTACAGGCATACTATAGACACCCCCAAGGTACGATATTTAAAGGAATATTTCACTTTTTTTTCACTTTAAGCATCATTAAAATCACTGCTCCCAAAAAATTTCCATTTTTAACATTTTTGTTGCATTGATACATGTCCCCTGGGGCAGGACCCGGGTGCCCAAACCCTTTTTAGGACAATACCATGCAAATTAGCCTTTAAAATTAGGAATTTTGACTTCGAACGTTCGAGTCCCATAGACTTCAATAACGTTCAAATTTTCGATCCGTTCGCAGGTTCTGGTGCAAACCGAACCGGGGGATTGTTCGGCTCATCCCTAATCACGAGTAATAGAGTGGGCAAAAAGGATAAATGAAAAAAGATGGGTAAAATTGGAGAACACAATGAGTAACGCAAGGCTGGGTAGGATGATATGGATACCACCACAATTTAGAGGGTTAGATGAGAATACACATGTAATGACATGGAATTTATTTAGCATTTGGGATTTAAAACATAGACAAGGAAAATGGAAATATAACTCACCATTAATTCCACTTAAGGAAAATAATTATTTTATACCGGGAAAAGGGAAATTATTTGGGGATTGGATAAAAGATGAAAATGCACAATTAAAGGACATAATGGAAAAGGGGAAAATATACACAATACAAGAATTAAGGCACAAAACTGATTTGATGGTGATTGATGAATGGTAGTATTTCCAGTTAAAGCATTTCATTACAACATTGCCACAACCAATAAGATCGGGAGAAGATCTATTACCTATGGAGCGTTTGTGTATAGCAACGAACACAAGAAATGGTATATCCTGGATCTATAAATATTGGTGGCAATGGATGGGCTGAAAATTCATACATAAAAAAATGGGGAAAAGAATTGGGAGCACAAGGGAACGAACAACACGTAACCTCCCTGGCGGTATTCCCAAGTCTGGCTTGGGGTAAGATTTCAGTACCAAAAGCGGTAACCTCAAGCCAGACTCGGGATCGCATCGCAGGGTCCATGTAGAGGTTACTTATCTTGTCCCCTGGATCCTGCGATGTCTCCCCACTGTAATCTGCGATCCGCCGTGTCTCGCTTGATTCACAGTGCCGAGCTCCGTTCCCTGCGAGTGTTGAGACGCACAGGGACGGAGTTCAGCGCCAAATTCAAAAAGTAAAAAACACAGTATAGATACAGTATACTGTAATCTTACAGATTACAGTACTGTATCAAATAATTACACATCCCCTTTGTCCCTAGTGGTTTGTCCAGTGTCCTGCATGCAGTTTTATATTATAAATACTATTCTTTCTGCCAGGAAACTGGAGATTGTCCATAGCAACCAAAAAATGTCCGTTTACATCAAAAGTGGTTTTAGACCAGCTAGAAAACAGCGATAATAAATTAGAATCACTTGCAGAATTGAGCGATAGTGATTTGTGGGGAAATTCGTCATCAAACCCTAAAAGTAATGACAGCGACAATTCTGCAACTGAGCAAATTTTAGTGTTTTTGATTTGATTACATTATTGAGTAATTTTTATTATTATTATATTATTATTTGTTATAATTATTTATAGTTATTTATTATATTTTATGATTTCGTGTTTCAAGCTTTATCATACCCGGGATGTCTACTAGACTTTGAGATTGGTACATAGTTCTGCGGTAGATACTAACAGAGTTGGAATTAACTATAAATGTCTGACAAGATGGTACATAACACCAGATAAAGCATATAAATATCAAATAGGGAAATTACCATAATGTTAGCGAGGTTGTAAAGTAGTGGGAACTATGACCCACATTTGGTGGAACTGCCCAAAAATGAATAAAATTATTCGAAAGAGGTCCTGCAATTAATAAAAGAGGTAACTAATATAGAAATGCTAGAAGAGCCTTGGACATATCTATTCCATGAGGTAAAAAAGTTCAACAAAACAATATAAAGAATCAGTGATACCACACATGATAAACACAGCCAAAAGTTTGTGGATTAAAAAAGTAGAAGATACATACAATATGGAATACCTGAGATATAGTGTGGAAGAGGAAATGGAGGGATTTGCAAATTATTGGAAAGATTGGAAAAAAATTAAGAAGACAAGGAGATACATTGAAGTGGGGGGAGGGTAGGAGAGGGAGAGCTGGGAGAAACAGAAGAAGACAGTTAACTATAAAAAAGAAAGGATAGAGAGAGGAGTGGGGGTGGGGATGGGTTGGAGGGAGGGAGGGGAGGAGAGTATTAAATGTATTTATTAATGTAATCATTTTTGAATTTGGAAACATTTTGTATTTTTGAAAAAAAATGTAGTAAAACACCTGTCTGTACTTTTTATCTCTAGTGAATTTGGGCATAACCTTGCTGGACAATTTTATACTGCTCTGTAATCTGTGGTCTTTTAATGCTTGTGGTAAAACACCTGCCTGTACTCATTTATACTAGTACATTTTAGCAAACTCCCCCTCATTTAAAAAACCCAGCAGCTGGGCGTGGCATGAACAGACACGCTGACTGAGCATGCTGCATTGTGATCCCCAGGCTCCAGAAGGATAGGTAGCGGTTGTTCGGCGGGCTCCAGACAGGCTAAGGCATGTCCACATGCTGCCGTACAGCTGCACCCCTGCTTGGCGGTGTTGAAAAAATCATGGCTATCGGGCTCAGAGCATACCTCACGGCACAGAGAGCGGACCCAGGGGGCACAACTAAGAGAACTCCAGTCCAGAAGAGAAGGAAGTTCGGCTCCCCTGATCTGAAGGGAGGACTGGGGAGGGCCAGACATGATCCCCCTGCACAGGGCCAAGGAGTGACTGGCTTTGAAAGGGGAATTGCAGTACCCGGCGGCAGCCATGTATGGAGCTGTATATCCCTGGAAAGGGATCTCCCAGGAGAAGGGAGAGACCCCATGGCTCACACAGGTGAAATTGAGGGCCCGAATGGGGAGTGTACTGGAGGGGATACAAGTTTTCAGGAGGTGGAAGGAATCCCAGGAGGGACTGCTGAACCCTTGGAAAAAGAAAGTTTTGGTATTTCAAAATCCCAGCAGTGAATCTGCAAAAATCTGCAAAGGACTTGTGATGAATCTAGAGACAGCCTCTACAGGGCAGGTGCAGTATTTTAATCCTTTGAATTGTGACTGTCACGGTACTACTTACAGTGAGCCCACAGGCGAGCAGGTGACACGGGATCCCCCAGAGCATGGAGTCTAACGGCCAGCCAGTATTCTGTCAGGGACCCCCTCGTGAGGGCTTGGGCTTAGCTGCGTGCTGACCCCAGGTCACGACCCCCCTGTTTACCCTTGCTTGCTAGGGAAGTACCAGAAGACACTGTATGACAAGGATGGATGGATGAAGCAAAGGAGAGTTGGATAGCGAGCCAAAGTCAGGGCGGGCTGCAGACAACGTAATCAGAACAAGCCGAGTTGGTACACAAGAGATCAGTTCACAAGAGGTCAGGTTAAAGCAGGTTACAAGAAGGGAGCTCAGAAACAAGCGTTGCTCAAGCAACAGAAAGTGGGCTGAGAGGGATTTAAAGAGAGAAGTACATGAGGGGCTGGACAGGAAGTAGCAGGAAGGAATTATATATTAAGCAACAGGTGAGGCTGGCAACACCCATAGCTGCAGAGTGCAGCAGAGCTGAACACAAGCTAGTGGAACAACAGGTGCCAGCCGACCTACAGCAGTAAAGGTAAGACACAGATCAGCTCCGCAGCTGATCTGTGACAGTACCCCCCCCTCTTACGAGGTCCCCCCTACACGTCTGGGGGCTGGCTTGGAGGGAAATTTCCAATGGAATCTGTACCCCCCCCCCTCTTACGAGGTCCCCCTACACGTCTGGGGGCTGGCTTGGAGGGAAATTTCCAATGGAATCTGGTCACCAAGCGTGGGACTGAGACATCGGTGGCAGGAACCCAAGACCTCTCCTCTGGACCATAGACCTTCCAATCAATCAGATAGAGCAGCTTCCCTTGGGAGTATTTGGAGTCCAATATTTCTTTAATCTCATACTGATCTGTGGTATAAGCCACAGGAGCGGGGTGAGAAGAAGGGCGAAAGAAGTGATTGAGGACCAGTGGCCTGAGCAGGGAGACACGGAAGGTGTTGGGTATCCTGGGATGAGAGGGCAGACAGAGCTTGAAAGCAACTGGATTGATCTGATGGAGAATAGAAAATGGACCAATGAAGCGAGGGGCAAATTTCATTAAGGGCACCCGGAGTCGGATGTGCTTGGTAGAAAGCCAAAGTCTATCGCCAGGCAGGAACTTAGGAGCCAGACAGCGATGACGATCTGCTGCTGTTTTATGCCTGGAAGCAGCTAGATGAAGATTCTCAGAGACTTCTTTCCAGATTGAGTTGAAGGACCTTTGGGTCTCAGCTGCTACTGGTACAAGAGGAGAAATGGGAACAGGAAAGGGAACAGATGGATGCTGCCCATAAACAGTGAAGAAGGGAGATTTTCCAGAACTGGCATTGGGGTGATGGTTTAAGGCAAACTCTGCCCAGGGCAAAAGGTCCACCCAGTCATCTGGGTGGGCTGAGATGAAGGCACGGAGAAAACATTCTACATTTTGATTGACACATTCCGTTTGCCCATTGGACTGGGGATGAAAGGCAGATGAAAATTCCAATTTAATCCCAAAGGAGCTGGCCAAGGCTCTCCGAGCAGTAAATTGAACTCCTCTGTCAGAGACGATATGTGAAGGCATCCCATGAAGACGAAAGATCTCCTTAATGAAAGTTGTGGCAAGACTGGGAGCAGAAGGTAGGCCTGGGAGAGGAATCAAGTGACACATTTTGGAGAACTGATCAACCACTACCCAGATGACTGTAGAACCTGTTGAGGGGGGCAGATTTGAGATAAAATCCATGGAAATACAACGCCAAGGTATATCGGGAACTGGTTAGAGCAGAAGCAACCCAGCTGGGGCGGACCTGGAAGACTTGGATAGTACACAAACGGTACAAGCTTGAACGTACTCTTTGACATCCTTACGAAGAGAGGGCCACCAGTAATGACGCTGAAGAAGGTCACAAGTATGAGGTATACCAGGATGTCCAGAGAACTTAGAGTCATGTGCCCAGGCAAGAAGTTTGGGATGAAGTGCGGGAACTACAAAAGTTTTACCTGGAGGAGGCTGTATAGACTGGAGCTGAGTAGTGGCTAGAATACAATGCGGAGGGATGATGGGACCAGGATCTAGGTGATTCTCAGAATTGTTGACATCAAACGACCTGAACAAGGTATCGACTCAAAGGTTTTTGGCACCTGGACGAAAGGTAATGTTGAAGTTGTAGCGAATTGCAGACGATCCAGATTAGAGACTTCTTTCCAGATTGAGTTGAAGGACCTTTGGGTCTCAGCTGCTGCTGGTACAAGAGGAGAAAAGGGAACAGGAAAGGGAACAGATGGATGCTGCTTGTAAACAGTGAAGAAGGGAGATTTTCCAGAACTGGCATTGGAGTGATGGTTTAAGGCAAACTCTGCCCAGGGCAAAAGGTCCACCCAGTCATCTGGGTGGGCTGAGATGAAGGCACAAAGAAAACGTTCTACATTTTGATTGACACGTTCTGTTTGCCCATTGGACTGGGGATGAAATGGCAGATGAAAAATCCAATTTAATCCCAAAGGAGCTGGCCAAGGCTCTCCAAAACCGAGCAGTAAATTGAACTCCTCTGTCAGAAACGATATGTGAAGGCATCCAATGAAGATGAAAGATCTCCTTAATGAAAGTTATGGCTAGACTGGGTGCAGAAGGTAGGCCTGGGAGAGGAATCAAGTGACATTTTGGAGAACTGATCCACCACTACCCAGATGACTGTAGAACCTGTTGAAGGGGGCAGATCCGAGATAAAATCCATGGAAATACAACGCCAAGGTATATCGGGAACTGGTAAGGGCAGAAGCAACCCAGCTGGGGCGGACATGGAAGACTTGGATAGTACACAAACCGTACAAGCTTGAACGTACTCTTTGACATCCTTATGAAGAGAGGGCCTCCAGTAATGACGATGAAGAAGGTCACAAGTATGAGGTATACCAGGATGTCCAAAGAACTTAGAGTCATGTGCCCAGGCAAGGAGTTTGGGACGAAGTGCGGGAACTACAAAAGTTTTACCTGGAGGAGGCTGTGTAGACCGGAGCTGAGTAGTGGCTAGAATACGATGTGGAGGGATGATGAGACCAGGATCTAGGTGATTCTCAGAATCGTTGATATCAAATGACCTGGACAAGGGATCGTTTTGGCACCTGGACGAAAGGTAATGTTAAAGTTGTAGCGAATTGCAGACGATCCAGACGGGAGGCAAGATCCTGTAGAACCAACATTATTTGCTTTTGATGAGCTTGCTGAGAGTTAAGTCTCTGAACTAGATGTTGCTTTTGATCCTCGGTCAGTGGCCGATGCTCAGAGGAGCTCGCGGCTTGAGCAAACTGTCACGGTACTACTTACAATGAGCCCACAGGTGAGCAGGTGACACAGGATCCCCCAGGGCGTGGAGTCTAAGGGCCAGCCGGTATTCTGCCAGGGACCCCCTCATGAGGGTTTGGGCTTAGCTGCATGCTGACCCAAGGTCACGACCTCCGGGTTCACCCTGCTCGCTAGGGAAGTACCAGAAGACACTGTCAGACAAGGATGGATGGATGAAGCAAAGGAGAGTCGGATAGCGAGCCAAGGTTAGGGTGGGCTGCAGACAACGTAATCAGAACAAGCCGAGTTGGTACACAAGAGATCAGTTCATAAGAGGTCAGGTTAAAGCAGGTTACAAGAAGGGAGCTCAGAAGCAAGCATTTCTCAAGCAACAGAAAGTGGTCTGAGAGGGATTTAAATAGAGAAGCACATGAGGGGCTGGACAGGAAGTAGCAGGAAGAAATTATATATTAAGCAACAGGTGAGGCTGGCGACACCCATAGCTGCAGAGTGCAGCAGAGCTGAACACAAGCTAGTGGAACAACAGGTGCCAGCCGACCTACAGCAGTAAAGGTAAGACACAGATCAGCTCCGCAGCTGATCTGTGACAGTGACCCTAATATTGAATTAAGTACACCACAATCAGAGTTACAGTAATAGTGGATTGGGACTAGGGATGAGCCGAACACCCCCCGGTTCGGTTCGCACCAGAACCTGCGAACGGACCGAAAGTTCGCACGAACGTTAGAACCCCATTGACGTCTATGGGACTCGAACGTTCGAAATCAAAAGTGCTCATTTTAAAGGCTAATTTGCATGGTATTGTCCTAAAAAGGGTTTGGGGACCCGGGTCCTACCCCAGGGGACATGTATCAATGCAAAAAAAACTTTTAAAAACGGCCGTTTTTTCGGGAGCAGTGATTTTAATGATGCTTAAAGTAAAAAAAAAAAAGTGAAATATTCCTTTAAATATCGTACCTGAGGGGTGTCTATAGTATGCCTGTAAAGTGATGCGTGTTTCCCGTGTTTAGAACAGTCCCTGCACCAAATGTCATTTTTAAAGGAAAAAATCTCATTTAAAACTGCTTGCGGGTTTAATGTAATGTCGGGTCCTGGCAATATGGATGAAAATCAGTGAGACAAACGTCATGGGTACCCCCCAGTCCATTACCAGGCCCTTTGGGTCTTGTATGGATATTAAGAGGAACCCCGCACCCAAATTAAAATAAGGAAAGGTGTGGGGCCACCAGGCCCTATATACTCTGAACAGCAGTATACAGGCTGTAGGTTTGTTGTTAAGTAGAATCTCTTTGTAATTTTGAACGGGTACATTTTTAACGTGTTTAGCTCCAGCCAAAAAATCTTTTTTAAGCTTTTTGGAAAACATAGGGAAGGGTTATCACCCCTGTGACATTTGTTTTGCTGTCTTTCCTCCTCTTCAGAAGATTTCACCTCACTTTTTGTCCCAATGGATTGGAAAGCATCAGTGGAAAGGAGAAATGTTTTTCCCATATTAACTCTTACAGGAGAGAATTTCCCTTCCTAGGGGTAGATTTATTCTCACTTCCTGTTGTCTCCTTCCGTTTGCAAGTAGGAGTCGTTTGTAAGTTAGTTGTTTGAAAGTAGGGTCCTGCCCTATATACTCAGCAGAAATTTTGGCCTTAGGTGTTGCTGTGGCCACAACACTGTAAGCCCTCACAGGGCTCTGCTGCGAAATATTAGATCAAGAATTGTAATTACATGCCCCTGTTGAACAGGAGCTGAAAAATTAGGCCTTAGGCACTGGTGCTGGTGCCACAACACTGCAACCCCTCACAGACACTCTAGTTGGAATGCAGGAACGAGCCCTGCTGCAAAGTATTGCATCAAAAATTGTAATTACACGCCCCTGTTAACCACTTGCCGACCGCCTAACGTATATATACATCGGCAGAATGGCACGGGCAGGCAGAATCACGTACCTGTACGTGATCTGCCTCCCGCGGGCGGGGGGTCCGATTGGACCCCCCCCCGGTGCCATCGGCGGTCGGCATCTGACTGGGAGCGTCGGGAGGCGAGGGGGAGACCATCCGATCGTGGCCCCCCCCTCGCGATCGCTCCCAGCCAATGGGAATCCTCCTCTGCCTGTGTGTAGTTTCACACAGGCAGAGGATGTGATGTCATCTCTCCTCGGTCTGGCAGTTTCCGTCCAGCGCCGAGGAGAGAAGACATGTAAGTCCACACAACACAAACACACACAGTAGAACATGCCAGGCATACTTTACACCCCCGATCCCCCCCCGATCGCCCCCCGATCCCCCCCCAATCACCCCCCCGTCACAAACTGACATTAGCAGTATTTTTTTTTTTTTTTTTTTTCTGATTACTGCATAGTGTCAGTTTGTGACAGTTACAGTGTTAGGGCAGTGAGTATTACCCCCCTTTAGGTCTAGGATACCCCCCTAACCCCCCCTAATAAAGTTTTAACCCCTTGATCACCCCCTGTCACCAGTGTCACTAAGCGATCATTTTTCTGATCGCTGTATTAGTGTCGCTGGTGACGCTAGTTAGAGACGTAAATATTTAGGTCCGCCGTCAGCGTTTTATAGTGACAGGGACCCCCATATACTACCTAATAAATGTTTTAACCCCTTGATTGCCCCCTAGTTAACCCTTTCACCACTGATCACCGTATAACTGTTACGAGTGACGCTGGTTAGTTCGTTTATTTTTTATAGTGTCAGGGCACCCGCCGTTTATTACCGAATAAAGGTTTAGCCCCCTGATCGCCTGGCGGTGATATGCGTCGCCCCAGGCAGCGTCAGATTAGCGCCAGTACCGCTAACACCCACGCACGCAGCATACGCCTCCCTTAGTGGTATAGTATCTGTACAGATCAATATCTGATCCGATCAGATCTATACTAGCGTCCCCAGCAGTTTAGGGTTCCCGAAAACGCAGTGTTAGCGGGATCAGCCCAGATACCCGCTAGCACCTGCGTTTTGCCCCTCTGCCCGGCCCACCCAAGTGCAGTATCGATCGATCACTGTCACTTACAAAACACTAAACGCATAACTGCAGCGTTCGCATAGTCAGGCCTGATCCCTGCGATCGCTAACAGTTTTTTTGGTAGCGTTTTGGTGAACTGGCAAGCACCAGCCCCAGGCAGCGTCAGATTAGCGCCAGTACCGCTAACACCCACGCACGCACCGTACACCTCCCTTAGTGGTATAGTATCTGATCGGATCAATATCTGATCTGATCAGATCTATACTAGCGTCCCCAGCAGTTTAGGGTTCCCACAAACGCAGTGTTAGCGGGATCAGCCCAGATACCTGCTAGCACCTGCGTTTTGCCCCTCCGCCCGGCCCAGCCCAGCCCACCCAAGTGCAGTATCGATCGATCACTGACACTTACAAAACACTAAACGCATAACTGCAGCGTTCGCAGAGTCAGGCCTGATTCCTGCGATCGCTAACAGTTTTTCTGGTAGCGTTTTGGTGAACTGGCAAGCACCAGCCCCAGGCAGCGTCAGGTTAGCGCCAGTACCGCTAACACCCACGCACGCAGCATACGCCTCCCTTAGTGGTATAGTATCTGATCGGATCAATATCTGATCCGATCAGATCTATACTAGCGTCCCCAGCAGTTTAGGGTTCCCACAAACGCAGTGTTAGCTGGATCAGCCCAGATACCTGCTAGCACCTGCGTTTTGCCCCTCCGCCCGGCCCAGCCCAGCCCACCCAAGTGCAGTATCGATCGATCACTGTCACTTACAAAACACTAAACGCATAACTGCAGCGTTCGCAGAGTCAGGCCTGATCCTTGCGATCGCTAACAGTTTTTTTGGTAGCGTTTTGGTGAACTGGCAAGCACCAGCGGCCTAGTACACCCCGGTCGTAGTCAAACCAGCACTGCAGTAACACTTGGTGACGTGGCGAGTCCCATAAGTGCAGTTCAAGCTGGTGAGGTGGCAAGCACAAGTAGTGTCCCGCTGCCACCAAGAAGACAAACACAGGCCCGTCGTGCCCATAGTGCCCTTCCTGCTGCATTCGCCAATCCTAATTGGGAACCCACCGCTTCTGCAGCGCCCGTACTTCCCCCATTCACATCCCCAACCAAATGCAGTCGGCTGCATGAGAGGCATTTTCTTTATGTCCTCCCGAGTACCCCTACCCAACGAACCCCCCCAAAAAAGATGTTGTGCCTGCAGCAAGCGCGGATATAGGCGTGACACCCGCTATTATTGTCCCTCCTGTCCTGACAATCCTGGTCTTTGCATTGGTGAATATTTTGAACGCTACCATGCACTAGTTGAGTATTAGCGTAGGGTACAGCATTGCACAGACTAGGACACACTTTCACAGGGTCTCCCAAGATGCCATCGCATTTTGAGAGACCCGAACCTGGAACCGGTTACAGTTATAAAAGTTACAGTTACAAAAAAAAGTGTAAAAAAAAAAAAAAAAAAAAAACACATACAAAAATATAAAATAAAAAAAAAATAGTTGTCGTTTTATTGTTCTTTCTCTCTCTATTCTCTCTCTCTATTGTTCTGTTCTTTTTTACTGTATTCTATTCTGCAATGTTTTATTGTTATTATGTTTTATCATGTTTGCTTTTCAGGTATGCAATTTTTTTATACCTTACCGTTTACTGTGCTTTATTGTTAACCATTTTTTTGTCTTCAGGTACGCCATTCACGACTTTGAGTGGTTATACCAGAATGATGCCTGCAGGTTTAGGTATCATCTTGGTATCATTCTTTTCAGCCAGCGGTCGGCTTTCATGTAAAAGCAATCCTAGCGGCTAATTAGCCTCTAGACTGCTTTTACAAGCAGTGGGAGGGAATGCCCCTCCCCCCCCAACGTCTTCCGTGTTTTTCTCTGGCTCTCCTGTCTCAACAGGGAACCTGAAAATGCAGCCGGTGATTCAGCCAGCTGACCATAGAGCTGATCAGAGACCAGAGTGGCTCCAAACATCTCTATGGCCTAAGAAACCGGAAGCTACGAGCATTTTATGACTTAGATTTCGCCGGATGTAAACAGCGCCATTGGGAAATTGGGAAAGCATTTTATCACACCGATCTTGGTGTGGTCAGATGCTTTGAGGGCAGAGGAGAAATCTAGGGTCTAATAGACCCCAATTTTTGCAAAAAAGAGTACCTGTCACTACCTATTGCTATGATAGGGGATATTTACATTCCCTGAGATAACAATAAAAATGATTAAAAAAAAAAAAAAAAAATGAAAGGAACAGTTTAAAAATAAGATAAAAAAATAATAATAATAAAGAAAAAAAAAAAAAAAAAAAAAAAAAAAGCACCCCTGTCCCCCCTGCTCTCGCGCTAAGGCGAACGCAAGCGTCGGTCTGGCGTCAAATGTAAACAGCAATTGCACCATGCATGTGAGGTATCGCCGCGAAGGTCAGATCGAGGGCAGTAAGTTTAGCAGTAGACCTCCTCTGTAAATCTAAAGTGGTAACCTGTAAAGGCTTTTAAAGGCTTTTAAAAATGTATTTAGTTTGTCGCCACTGCACGTTTGTGCGCAATTTTAAAGCATGTCATGTTTGGTATCCATGTACTCGGCCTAAGATCATCTTTTTTATTTCATCAAACATTTGGGCAATATAGTGTGTTTTAGTGCATTAAAATGTAAAAAAGTGTGTTTTTTCCCCAAAAAATGCGTTTGAAAAATCGCTGCGCAAATACTGTGTGAAAAAAAAAAATGAAACACCCACCATTTTAATCTGTAGGGCATTTGCTTTAAAAAAAATATATAATGTTTGGGGGTTCAAAGTAATTTTCTTGCAAAAAAAAATTATTTTTTTATGTAAACAATAAGTGTCAGAAAGGGCTTTGTCTTCAAGTGGTTAGAAGTGTGGGTGATGTGTGACATAAGCTTCTAGATGTTGTGCATAAAATGCCAGGACAGTTCAAAACCCCCCCAAATGACCCCATTTTGGAAAGTAGACACCCCAAGCTATTTGCTGAGAGTCATGTTGAGTCCATGGAATAATTTATATTGTGACACAAGTTGCGGGAAAGAGACAATTTTTTATTTTTTTTATTTTTTTTTGCGCAAAGTTGTCACTAAATGATATATTGCTCAAACATGCCATGGGAATATGTGAAATTACACCCCAAAATACATTCTGCTGCTTCTCCTGAGTATGGGGATACCACATGTGTGGGACTTTTTGGGAGCCTAGCCGCGTACGGGACCCCGAAAACCAAGCACCGCCTTCAGGCTTTCTAAGGCCGTAAATTTTTGATTTCACTCTTCACTGCCTATCACAGTTTCGGAGGCCATGGAATGCCCAGGTGGCAAAAAAACCCCCCAAATGACCCCATTTTGGAAAGTAGACACCCCAAGCTATTTGATGAGAGGTATAGTGAGTATTTTGCAGACCTCACTTTTTGTCACAAAGTTTTGAAAATTGAAAAAAGAAAAAAAAAATTTTTTTTCTCGTCTTTCTGTATTTTCAAAAACAAATGAGAGCTGCAAAATACTCACCATGCCTCTCAGCAAATAGCTTGGGGTGTCTACTTTCCAAAATGGGGTCATTTGGGGGGGGGTTTGTGCCACCTGGGCATTCCATGGCCTCCGAAACTGTGATAGGCAGTGAGGAGTAAAATCAAAAATGTACGCCCTTAGAAATCCTGAAGGCAGTGATTGGTTTTCGGGGTCCCGTACGCGGCTAGGCTCCCAAAAAGTCCCACACATGTGGTATCCCCATACTCAGGAGAAGCAGCTAAATGTATTTTGGGGTGCAATTCCACATATGCCCATGGCCTGTGTGAGCAATATATCATTTAGTGACAACTTTGTGCAAAAAAAAAAAAAAAAAAAATTTGTCACTTTCCCGCAACTTGTGTCAAAATATAAAACATTCCATGGACTCAACATGCCTCAAAGCAAATAGCTTGGGGTGTCTACTTTCCAAAATGGGGTCATTTGGGGGGGTTTTATGTCATCTGGGCATTTTATGGCCTTCAAAACTGTGATAGGTAGTGAGGAGTAAAATCAAAAATGTACGCCCTTAGAAATCCTGAAGGCAGTGATTGGTTTTCGGGGCCCCGTACGCGGCTAGGCTCCCAAAAAGTCTCACACATGTGGTATCCCCATACTCAGGAGAAGCAGCTAAATGTATTTTGGGGTGCAATTCCACATATGCCCATGTCCTGTGTGAGCAATATATCATTTAGTGACAACTTTTTGTAATTTTTTTTTTTTTTGTCATTGTTCAATCACTTGGGACAAAAAAAATGAATATTCAATGGGCTCAACATGCCTCTCAGCAAATTCCTTGGGGTGTCTACTTTCCAAAATGGGGTCATTTGTGGGGGTTTTGTACTGCCCTGCCATTTTAGCACCTCAAGAAACGACATAGGCAGTCATAAATTAAAGGCTGTGTAAATTCCAGAAAATGTACCCTAGTTTGTAGACGCTATAACTTTTGCGCAAACCAATAAATATACACTTATTGACATTTTTTTTACCAAAGACATGTGGCCGAATACATTTTGGCCTAAATGTATGACTAAAATTGAGTTTATTGGATTTTTTTTAGAACAAAAAGTAGAAAATATCATTTTTTTTCAAAATTTTCGGTCTTTTTCCGTGTATAGCGCAAAAAATAAAAACGGCAGAGGTGATCAAATACTATCAAAAGAAAGCTCTATTTGTGGGAAGAAAAGGACGCAAATTTCGTTTGGGTACAGCATTGCATGACCGCGCAATTAGCAGTTAAAGCGACGCAGTGCCGAATTGTAAAAAGTGCTCTGGTCAGGAAGGGGGTAAAACCTTCCGGGGCTGAAGTGGTTAAACAAGGGCTGAAAAATTGGGCCTTAGGCACTGGTGCTGGTGCCACAACACTGCAACCCCTCACAGACACTCTAGTTGGAATGCAGGAACGAGCCCTGCTGCAAAGTATTACATCAAAAATCGTAATTACACGCCCCTGTTAAACAGGGGCTGAAAAATTGTGCCTTAGGCACTGGTGGTGGCGCCCAGAACCAAAAATGCTCTTACAAGCTATCAGCGTGATGATTGAGGAGGAAGAGGATAATTACTCAGGAATAGTCACTCAGCATCAGCATAGGCAGTCTTTGAAGGGATCTGAGATTTCAAAAAAAATTATTCGGTTACATCAGCATCAGGTGCTTGGTAGCTGGTGGTGATCCAAGACTCATTCATTTTTATGAAGGTCAGTCGATCGACCGAGTCAGTGGACAGACGCACCCTGTGATCGGTTACCACGCCTCCAGCAGCACTGAATGTGCGTTCTGAAAGAACGCTGGATGCAGGACAGGCCAGTAGCTCAATTGCATACTGTGCAAGCTCTGGCCAGTGATCCATCCTCAAGACCCAGTAACCCAGAGGATTTTCGGTGGGAAAGGTGTCCAAGTCTGATCTTGCCCCTAGGTATTCCTGCACCATGTAAAACAGACGCTGGCGATGGTTGCTGGAACCGATCATACCTTGGGGCTGCGGACCAAAAAATTGTCTGAACGCATCGGTCAGACGGCCACCTTCTCCACCGCTCCTTCTTTGACTGACCGAAGCCTCAGCAACACGTTGTCCAGAAACAGGAGTTTGTAACCTCCCAGTCTCTGGGAACGCGTTGCACAGACCTTTCTGCAAGGCCTCCCGAAGATGTTTCATCCTCTGCTCCCTCTGCGATGGCAAGATAAGGTCCGCAACCTTACCCTTGCAACGTGGATCAAGGAGGGTTGCCAGCCAGTATTGGTCCTTCTCCTTGATACCACGAATACGAGGATCCTTACGCAGGCTTTGCAGGATCAGGGAGGCCATGCAGCGTAGGTTTGCTGAGGCATTCGGTCCGGAGTCCTCTGGGTCACTAAGGACGACATGGTCCGCAGCCACCTCCTCCCAGCCACGTACAAGTCCATGTGTTTCTTGGGACTGATCCCTTAAAGACTGCTGCTGATGCTGAGTGCCAGGCTCCACCTCCATACTGACACAATCTTCCTCCTCTTCCTCCTCGTCCTCTTCCTGTGTGATCGGCGGGCATGCAGGAACACTGTCTGGATAAAGGGGGCCTTGAGAGCTACGGAAGTCCTCCTCTTCCTGCCTCTGTTCTGCCTCAAGTGCCCTGTCCATTATTCCACGCAGCGTGTGCTCCAACAGGTGGACAAGGGGGACAGTGTCACTGATGCATGCACTGTCACTGCTCACCATCCTCGTGGCCTCCTCAAATGGTGACAGGACAGTGCATGCATCCCTGATCATGGCCCACTGGCGTGGGGAAAAAAAAACAAGCTCCCCTGACCCTGTCCTGGTGCCATAGTCGCACAGGTACTCATTGATGGCCCTCTGCTGCGTGTGCAGCCGCTGCAGCATGGCCAACGTTGAATTCCACCTGGTGGGCATGTCACAGATTAGGCGGTTCTTGGGCAGGTTAAACTCCTTTTGGAGGTCCGTCAGCCGAGCACTGGCATTATATGACCGGCGGAAATGCACACAGACTTTCCTGGCCTGCCTCAGGACATCCTGTAAGCCCGGGTACCTGCCCAAGAACCGCTGCACCACCAAGTTAAGGACGTGAGCCAAACAGGGCACATGGGTCATTTGTCCCTGTCGGAGGGCAGAGAGGAGGTTGGTGCCATTGTCGCAAACCACCATTCCTGCCTTAAGTTGGCGTGGCGTCAACCACCTCTGAACCTGCCCCTGCAGAGCTGACAGAACCTCTGCCCCAGTGTGGCTCCTGTCCCCCAAGCACACCAGCTCAAGCACCGCATGGCATCTTTTGGCCTGCGTACTTGCGTAGCCCCTTGAACGATTACGGAGCACCGCTGGTTCCGAGGAAGAGGCCATGGAGGAAGAAGAAGAGGAGGGGGTGGAGGAGAGAGGTGTGTCACAATCATTAGCATTTTGGAGGCGTGGTGGCGGAACAACCTCCAACACTACTGCACCTTGTCCTGCATCCTTCCCAGCTGCCAGCAGAGTCACCCAATGCACCGTGAAACTTAGGTAACGTCCCTGTCCATGCCTGCTGGACCATGAGTCAGCGGTAATATGCACCTTACCGCTGACCGCCCTGTCCAGCGAGGCATGGACATTGCCTTCCACATGCTGGTAGAGAGCCGGAATCGCCTTCCGTGAGAAAAAGTGGCGTTTGGGTACCTGCCACTGAGGAACTGCACATTCCACAAACTCACGGAAGGGGGCAGAGTCTACCAACTGAAAAGGCAGCAGTTGAAGTGCTAGCAATTTTGCCAAGCTAGCATTCAACCGCTGGGCATGTGGATGGCTGGGAGCAAACTTCTTTCGGCGGTGCAGCAGCTGGGGCAGGGAAATTTGCCTGGTACAATCTGACGTCGGTGTACCAAAATCAGATTGCCCACAAGTACGTGGCTGTGACACACCTAATTCTACACCTTCATTCCTCTCAGTGCAGGTCTCAGAGAGGACTGAAGGTCTAGTGGGGTTGGAAATCTCAGCTGATGAGGAGCAAGCAGAGGTCCTCTTTGTTCTTTGGTGTGGGTCTTTTAGAGACGCTTGCCAACGAACTGCATGGCAGGTCAACATATGTCTGGTCAAGCATGTGGTACCCAAGCGGGAGATGTTTTGGCCACGCGAGATACGCTTGAGACATATGTTGCAAATAGCAGCGGTGCGATCTGATGCACTCGTCTCAAAAAAGGCCCACACCAAAGAACTTTTTGAATAACGCGCAGAGACTGCAGCGCCCTGCACATGTGGAGCTTTGGGGTGTGATGCAGTCAATGTGCTGCCCTTAGGCTGGCCCCTGGAGGGCATCCTGCCTCGTTGGTGATGTGCCGCCTCCTCCTCCTCCTCCTCCTCCTCTCTCCTATCAGGCACCCACGTTGAGTCAGTGACCTCATGATCCCCTCCCTCCTCATCACTGGAGCAAACCTGGCAGTATGCTGCAGCAGGGGGAGCATGACTGCCAGATTGCTGTCCTTCTTGGGCACCCCCTCTGTCCGTGCTCGTGTTACTGCCTTCATCGAGCTCAGTATCATCATCAGAGCCTTCCAAACGCTGGGCATCCTCCTGGAGCATGTACCCAACACTGTGGTCAAACAGTTCGAGAGACTCCTCAGGAGGACATGGTGGGGCTAGGGAAGGAGTCACTGATGACATTGAGCCGAGGGAAGAGGCCGCTGCTTTGCCAGACAAAGTACCCTGGGCATGGGTGAGAGAGGATGAGGAGGATGAGGACGGCTTGGTCATCCACTCGACCAAGTCTTCCGCATGTTGCGGCTCAACATGGCCAGCTGCCGAAAAAAAGGCCAAGCGTGTCCCATGGCCACGTGCTGATGAGGATGCACCGTCTCCACGACCAGCACTAGACACAGAGCCTGCTTGCCCTCTCTTATTGGCTTGTGACTGTCTGCCTCTCCTTCTTGGCCTTCCAGACATACTAATGGCCTGTAGCTGCACTAAGCTGGGATATATATATACATATATATATATGTACTGATACTGCAGCTAGCAAAATCAACTGCCTGCCTGTAGTATGAGAACACCACCAACCTTCTACAGGTAGCTTTAGCTGAACACTGTGAGGTGGACGCACCCCACTAACTTGTAGGTTTAGCAGAACACTGTGAGCAAGACGCACTGCACTAACTGTAAATAGTCTAGCTGCCTGACTGTGGTACTAATAGGATCAAAAGAACACCAGCAATTTTCTTTAAAATACTGTAACAAGACAAGCCTGCCTGTCAGTAAGAAGATAACAGGAACGGATCTAGCTGAACACTGTGAGCAGGACGCACCCCACTAGCTTGTAGGTTTAGCTGAACACTGTGAGGTGGACGCACCCCACTAACTTGTAGGTTTAGCTGAACACTGTGAGCAGGACGCACCCCACTAACTTGTAGGTTTAGCAGAACACTGTGAGCAGGACGCACTGCACTAACTGTAAATAGTCTAGCTGCCTGACTGTGGTACTAATAGGATCACCAGCAATTTTCTTCAGGTAGCTGTATTTACTGTAACAAGACAAGCCTGCCTGTCAGTAAGAACATAACAGAAACGGATCTAGCTGAACACTGTGAGCAGGACGCACCACACTAGCTTGTAGGTTTAGCTGAACACTGTGAGGTGGACGCACCCCACTAACTTGTAGGTTTAGCTGAACACTGTGAGCAGGACGCACCCCACTAACTTGTAGGTTTAGCAGAACACTGTGAGCAGGACGCACTGCACTAACTGTAAATAGTCTAGCTGCCTGACTGTGGTACTAATAGGATCAAAAGAACACCAGCAATTTTCTTCAGGTAGCTGTATTTACTGTAACAAGACAAGCCTGCCTGTCAGTAAGAAGATAACAGAAATGGATCTAGCTGAACACTGTGAGCAGGACGCACCCCACTAGCTTGTAGGTTTAGCAGAACACTGTGAGCAGGACGCACTGCACTAACTGTAAATAGTCTAGCTGCCTGACTGTGGTACTAATAGGATCAAAAGAACATCAGTAATTTTCTTTAAAATACTGTAACAAGACAAGCCTGCCTGTCAGTAAGAAGATAACAGGAACGGATCTAGCTGAACACTGTGAGCAGGACGCACCCCACTAGCTTGTAGGTTTAGCTGAACACTGTGAGGTGGACGCACCCCACTAACTTGTAGGTTTAGCTGAACACTGTGAGCAGGACGCACCCCACTAACTTGTAGGTTTAGCAGAACACTATGAGCAGGACGCACTGCACTAACTGTAAATAGTCTAGCTGCCTGACTGTGGTACTAATAGGATCAAAAGAACACCAGCAATTTTATTTAAAATACTGTAACAAGACAAGCCTGCCTGTCAGTAAGAAGATAACAGGAACGGATCTAGCTGAACACTGTGAGCAGGACGCACCCCACTAGCTTGTAGGTTTAGCTGAACACTGTGAGGTGGACGCACCCCACTAACTTGTAGGTTTTGCTGAACACTGTGAGCAGCATGCACCCCAATAACTTGTAGGTTTAGCAGAACACTGTGAGCAGGACGCACTGCACTAACTGTAAATAGTCTAGCTGCCTGACTGTGGTACTAATAGGATCAAAAGAACACCAGCAATTTTCTTCAGGTAGCTGTATTTACTGTAACAAGACAAGCCTGCCTGTCAGTAAGAAGATAACAGAAACGGATCTAGCTGAACACTGTGAGCAGGACGCACCACACTAGCTTGTAGGTTTAGCTGAACACTGTGAGGTGGACGCACCCCACTAACTTGTAGGTTTAGCTGAACACTGTGAGCAGGACGCACCCCACTAACTTGTAGGTTTAGCAGAACACTGTGAGCAGGACGCACTGCACTAACTGTAAATAGTCTAGCTGCCTGACTGTGGTACTAATAAGATCAAAAGAACACCAGCAATTTTCTTCAGGTAGCTGTATTTACTGTAACAAGACAAGCCTGCCTGTCAGTAAGAAGATAACAGAAATGGATCTAGCTGAACACTGTGAGCAGGATGCACCCCACTAGCTTGTAGGTTTAGCTGAACACTGTGAGGTGGACGCACCCCACTAACTTGTAGGTTTAGCTGAACACTGTGAGCAGGACGCACCCCACTTACTTGTAGGTTTAGCAGAACACTGTGGGCAGGACGCACTGCACTAACTGTAAATAGTCTAGCTGCCTGACTGTGGTACTAATAGGATCAAAAGAACACCAGTAATTTTCTTTAAAATACTGTAACAAGACAAGCCTGCCTGTTAGTAAGAAGATAACAGGAACGGATCTAGCTGAACACTGTGAGCAGGACGCACTGCACTAAATGTAAATAGTCTAGCTGCCTGACTGTGGCACTAATAGGATCAAAAGAACACCAGTAATTTTCTTCAAAATACTGTAACAAGACAAGCCTGTCTGTCAGTAGGAATATAACAGGAACGGATCTAGCTGAACACTGTGAGCAGGACGCACTGCACTAAATGTAAATAGTCTAGAAGATAACAGGAACGGATCTAGCTAAACTGAATACAGTGTATATATATATATATATATATGCAACACCTGGGATGCATATATATACACAATACACTTTAAGTGCAGCTAACTGACTGACTGTCCTGCCTAATCTAGCTAACTCAAATGAAATGACACTGTCTCTCTCTCTCTCTAAGCACACCGGAACACACTGCACAGGGCCGCCGTGCAGGCGGCCTTATATAGTGTGGGGCGTGTACTAAATCCCCTGAGCCATAATTGGCCAAAGCCTCCTTGGCTTTGGCCAATTATGGCTCTCTGTTAAGGCGGCGCTGTGATTGGCCAAGCATGCGGGTCATAGTGCATGCTTGGCCAATCATCAGCAAGCAATGCACTGCGATGCCGCAGTGAATTATGGGCCGTGACGCGCCACGCGAATTTGGCGCGAACGGCCCATATCGTTCGCAATTCGACGAACGATCGAACAGCCAATGTTCGAGTCGAACATGGGTTCGACTCGAACACGAAGCTCATCCCTAATTGGGACTTAAGAGAACATTTAAGAGCACTTCCTACAAAGAAAGACATTCAATTACTTATAACTGCTGTTTAATCATCCTGCAAACAGGCTGTGGTGGGGTTAAGGGAGGATATAGAGGCATTGCGAAATAGAGTGGAGGAAATGGAGATGGGCCACGATGATATTAGATAAGGAGTGGCTGATATCCAAGATATGACAAAATACCATGAGGAAGTGCTGAATTCTTTGTAGGATCAGATGGATAATTAAGTAAAATAGAGGCCGTAGGCAAAATATATGTATAAGGGTCCTGCCTGAAATAAAACAAGACTCTGAATTACTTCCAAAGGTGATCAGTCTGTTCCAGCTAATCTTTAGGAGCTAGAGGTTCAAGTAAATATGAAATTGAACCTCTAGCTCCTGAAGAAGCGTTCCTTGTCAACGTGAAACATGTAGAGCAATTAGAGACTATACCACCTTGGAATACCAGACCTGCAGTGTTCTTTCAATCCCAACGCTACATTCCTCCTTCATTCTACATCAGGGGAAGTTTATCCTTGTTTCTACTTGGAATGAATGTCTGAATTGTCTTATTATAGTTACGGAGGATAACATAAGAGACTGCAGGACAGGATCCACTATGGTGTATTTAACTGAGACGTATGCCTGAATCAGACCTGTTTTTAAATTTTCATGTTTATTTTTTGTGTTATTTGTATGACATTAATAAAATTTCAAAAATCCCATTTTTATGTTTTGTAGTTTAATATAGTTGTGCCCCCAAAGTCCTATCACGTAGTTTCTTGATGCCCATAATATATTGTCGGGGACGTTGGCACAAGTGAATATCAAGTACCTACAGAGTCACCCTGTATGTTAGGTACTTTAGTACTAGGACCTCCTTTTTGCTGAAGGATGAAAAGTTGTCTCAGAAGGACATGCCTAAATAGGGGTATAAAGTTAAAAGGGTTATTAGGAAAAGAGCTGATTGCTTAGAGTAGGATTGGGGGGAGGGGCTGTTTGGATGGGGGGTAGGGGGAGGGGGGATGCTGTTTTGTTTTTTCTTCCTCTCTCCTCTCTTCCTTCCTCTCCTTTTTCCTCTCCCCCAAATATTTTTTGTTTTTTTTCTTTGGATATTGGAGGCAATGCGCCAAAGTACTGTTAAAAAAGATTGATATAGAAATATAAATGGAAGTCCGGGGTTAATGAGGTGCCCTGTTCATGTTTTTAATCACCTCTCCCCCAATAGGTCGGTCCTGAGACAAGGGACTTTATTTTCTGCCAAGAGGTGGAAGGGAGGGGGACACTGGGCACAGGTGGTGCACCTCTGCCCAGATTCATCCTCCCCTTAGGGGGATGTGCCACAGACAGTGGCATATTATGTTATTGGTTTTGGATGGTTTTGTGTTTTTTTTTTTCTCTTCCACTTCTCATCAGATGCATCCAAGGAGAGAGAGCCCAGAAGGCTGGGAACAGACACCGATCAAGCGCAACAGTATAGTAAGAGATCCTTGTATGTAATGAGAGAATGACAGGTAGAAAGAAGATTGTATCGTATGTGAGAGGGCTTTGTTCGGTTGGTAAAAGGGGCCATCTCTGGAATGAACTGCGTTACATGAAGGCAGCAATGGTTTTTCTGCAGGAGATGCACTTCATGGTAGGGTCGACCCCTCGTATGCCTCTTTTTCCATATAATCAATGGTTCCATGCATCTTCAGAAGAGTTACAATAGCTATCCATAAACTATGCCCCTTGCTACCTATAGAAATACGAGTAGACCCCGAAGGCCGCTTCCTTTTTGTTAAGGGCAAGATCCAGGTCCAGTGTTATACCTTTGCCACTATATATGCCCCCAATAACTATACTGTTACATTTTTATCTAAAATTTGGGATATTCTGGGGAAGTTTAGGGAAGGTCTATTGGTTATGGGAGGGGATTTCAACATTACCTTGGACCCCAGTTTAGACACCTCTTCAGGGAAAACCTTTGTGTCTTATAAGGCTCTAAGGTATATTAAACAGCATCTTCACTCTCTGCATTTGGTAGACAGTTGGATGGTGCTGCATGAGCGGGACAGGGATTTCAGTTATTATTTCAAAACACACAATGTATATTCAAGGATTGATATGTTGTTAGTAGATCAATATTATTTGAATCTTGTAAGTTCATCAACTATTGAGTCAATCACCATATCAGACCATGCTCCAATAAGTTTAAGAATATGTCTGGCATTGATTGGGAGCTTGGAAAGAACATGGCGACTGAATGAATCTACTCTGGGTGATAAATTGAGCGTGAAATCCCTGATAAGGTGATCATCAGAGGAGAGTTGATTTCAATGGGTTCGCATATTAACCACTTAAGTCCCCGACTATTTGGCTGGCCAAAGACCAGAGCACTTTTAGCGATTCGGCACTGCACCGACTGACAATTGCGCGGTCGTGCGAAGTGGCTCCCAAACAAAATTAACATCCTTTTTTCCCCACAAATAGAGCTTTCTTTTGTTGGTATTTGATCACCTGTGCGGTTTTTATTTTTTGCGCTATAAACAAAAAAATAGCAACAATTTTGAAAAAAACGCATTATTTTTTACTTTTTGCTATAATAAATATCCCCAAAAAATATATAAAAAAACATTTTTTTTCCTCAGTTTAGGCCGATACGTATTCTTCTACATATTTTTGGTAAAAAAAAAATTGCAATAAGCGTTTATTGATTGGTTTGCGCAAAAGTTATAGCGTCTACAAAATAGGGGATAGTTTTATGGCATTTTTATTAATCATTTTTTTTTTTACTAGTAATGGCGGCGATCAGCAATTTTTATCGTGACTGCGAAATTATGGCGGACACATTGGACACTTTTGGCACTATTTTGGGACCATTCAAATTTATACAGCGATCATTGCGATTAAAAATGCATTGATTACTGTGTAAATGTGACTGGCAGTGAAGGGGTTAACACTAGGTGGCGCTGTAGGGGTTAAGTGTGTCCTAGGGAGTGATTCTAACTGTGGGGGGGAGGGGCTATGTGTGACATGACACTGATCACCGCTCCGATTACAGGGAGCTGTGATCAGTGTCAGTGTCACTAGGCAGAATGGGGAAATGGTTGTTTACATCAGCATTTCCTTGTTCTTCCTCTCCGTGAGACGATCGCGGGTATCCCCACGGACATCGAGTCCACGTGACCCGTGTTCACGCTTACGGAGCTCGCGCACCACCGGCGGCACGCACACGATGGCATGGCGGCAAATTTAAAGGGATGTACCTGTACGCCCATTTGCCTGTCCGTGCCATTGTGTCGATGTATATCTACATGCGGCGGTCAGCAAGCGGTTAAAAAAGAGAGAGAGAAAGAAATGGTTGAGCTCTTAGAGGAAATACATAAACTTGAAATTAAACATAAGGCCCTTTTAAAATGTGGGGACGCGCAGAGATTGGAGAAACTGTGGGTAGATCTAAAACAGCTTCTCGATCGGAAAGTTCAAAATAAACATAGGTATTTTGCCCACCGATTTTATGAACAGGGGAAAAAGGTTGGGAGGTTATGGGTTAGACAATTAAAGAAACAACAAGACTCACGCCATGTTCACACTATAAAGACAGGTGATAAACAGATAGTAGACACCCAAGCAATAGCAGCTGAGTTTCACCTTCAATTTGCCTTCAAAGTCCTATAGCTAGTTTTGGTTAGATTGATGCATTCATACTAGCGTAATAACATTTTCATATTTTTTTTTTTAATTCTTTTTTATTCATTTTTTAGGCATACAAATAACAACAGGCCACATTTGCGGCCGACAACCACCGACTATAACACAGTTGCCGGTGGATATTTACATACAAAAACTCAAACATAAATCAAACATAAATTTAGAACTCCTCCCTCCCCCCAAACAATGAAGCTTTTGCCTAGATACATACTGTCCAAGTTGGCCTCCAGACTGGAGGAAGGTACTAGGAGACACCGCACCCTCACTGTCTAACAACTTGGGTCGCGATGCTAAATACAGTCCAAAGCATGACCCGCCCCCCCCCCCCCCCCCAGCACCAAGAATTTCGTATGAATAAATAACTCTCCCCCCTACAAGTGACCAGTTATCCTACTGCAGAGTTATCAATATTTCTCCTGTATGTTAGTCATATACATCCTCCTTTGTGGCCTCATACACCAATATCAATAGCTATAGGTTATCTGTAATTAGTCTGACACCGTATCCACCGATGCCATCCAACCCCCCCACACCTTGTCAAATTTGGTCAGTGCCCCCCTACTCAAATAAGTGGCTTTATAAAATGGTACTGCCTTATTAACCAATGCCTTCCAGGACTCTAGGGTTGGGGCTGAGGAACTCTTCCAGGAGAGAATGATCCTCTTTTTGGCATAAAACAACAATAGGGTAAGAAGAGTTCTAATAGCCCTGGTAGTAGCTAGGGGCTCTACCAGATGCAGTAGGCATACCTCAACTTTCATGGGAATCGAAATAGAGGTGACTGACCTTATGCAGCCTGCTACATCCTGCCAGTATGCTTTGACCTGTAGGCATTCCCAAAAGATATGCATAAAATTCGCTAGTGGCGAGGAGCACCTCCAGCAAGAGGAATGCTGATTCCCAAACATCCTAGCAAGTCTAGCTGGGGTCAGATAAATCCTGTGCAGGAATTTAAAGTGAATTAGTCTGTCCCTAGTGGAGACCAGGGTCTGAATTGCAATTCCCCATACATCATCCCAGTCATCTCTATTGAACCCCAAGGTTGTAGCCTCCCACGCTTGCCTGCAGGATTCTAACAGTTTCGTTGTTTCCTGAAAGAGATCTCTGTATAGGCTGGAAACTGGTTTAGATAACGAGTCACTGCAAGTCAGCAGTTCTAAATCACTGGGCTCAAGGTCAAGAAGTTCTCCTCCAAATTGGGATTGATAGGCATGCCTTAATTGAATGTACCAAAAAAAATGCGTGTTTGGTAGTTCATAAAGTGATTTCAACACGTCAAAGGACATTAGGGTGCCATTCGCTACGATGTGATTTAGTGTATCGGATCTGTGTAGTCGAAGAAGTGCGGCAGGCTAGGATTCCTCCACAAGGGGAGATTTGGAGAAAATTTATCATGACTAGAAGGCCGGAGCCCCTGAGTCACAGACCATGCCCTAATTACAGAGCGCATGGAGGGCGTCAGAGGGTAGGGGTCCCGTAAACCCCTATATACCAAGTTAGATAGTGCTTCATATGAACCCACACATGCCGCCTCCAACGACACCGCAGCGTCATCCGAAGGCGTGGTCAACCAACGGTGCGCCACCGTTAATTGGCCGGCTAAAATATATTTTTGGAAATTTGGTACCACTAGGCCTCCCTCCCCCCACGGTTGCTGCAAAATGGTCAGTTTCATCCGGGGGACTCCTCCCTGCCACAGAAAAGAAGAGATCATACTGTCTATTGACTTGAAGACTGTTTTTGGTATCCACACCGGAGAATTTCTAAGGGTATACAGGAGTAAAGGTAGTATTTTCATTTTGAATAGATTTATCTTCCCAATAAGTGACAATGGAAGATTTTTCCAGGAATGTAATTTTTTAGAGATGATGTCTAGTAATGGGGACACATTAAGACTGATGAATTCCGTCACCGAATTCGTAATTTGAAGACCCAGGTATTTAATTTGTGTTACCCATTGCAAGGGATTACTTGGTTCTGCCTGTCTATTTGCCCGGTGAGAACATAGCGGAAGTATCTTGGATTTATTCCAGTTGACCCGGAGTCCAGAAACCCCAGTAAAGCGCTCCAGTAATGCCAGTGCAGCCTGTAGAGAAGGTCCAGTATCTCTAATGAAAAGGACTAGGTCATCTGCATAAAGGGCTGTAGTTTCAGTAAGGGTGCCCACCCTAATACCCTGAATTTGAGAGGAGGAGCACAGTGCAATCGCCAGAGGTTCCATGATCAACACAAATAAGCCCGGTGACAATGGGCACCCTTGTCTGGTGCCTCTGGATACTGGAAAATTATCAGACACCCCTCCGTTTAGGCGGAGTGCTGCCACCGGTTGCTCATAGAGCATTGATATCCATTTGAGGAATATAGGACCAAATCCCATGCTTTGAAGTACCTGGGTCATATATCCCCAATCTATGGAGTCAAATGCCTTTTCCAGATCGAAAAACACCAGAGCCCCTCCAGAAGATATCTCCTCATCTATTTGCGTGTGGTTGTACACTCTGCGGATGTTAATGTCAGTGGCTTTTTTGGGCATAAACCCTATCTGATCTGGTGATATCAAGTGCTCTAGAAACTTCATCAATCTATTGGCAATCATTTTGGTCAATATTTTGAGGTCCATGTTTAACAGTGCTATGGGCCTGTAGGAGGAGCATTGAAGAAGGTCTTTATCAGACTTGGGAAGTAACACCACATGAGCCTCATACAACGAAGGTGGCAGTCTCCCTGCTTCAAAGCATTCTCCATAAAGTTGCAAGAGTCTGGGAGACAACAGCTCCATATAAATTTTGTACCATTCCTCTGGTATCCCATCCAGACCCGGAACCTTACCATTGGGGAAGGAGGCAATGGCTGAAGCCAATTCCTTAGGAGTAAAAGGAGCTTCCAACTTCGCCGCCACCTCCCCCGGCAGCTCCGGGACCCGAAGGGAGCCCAACAGGTCCACTAGCACTTGGTCGTCATATTTGGGTATAGCAGTATAGAACTCTGAGTAGTACGACACAAAAGCCTGCATAATACCCTCTCCATCTCTCACTAGATTACCTCCAGCTGAATAAATGCAAGGGATAGCTGTATGTGTTTGGGTGTCTGCCGCCAAGTAGGCCAACAGCTTCCTATTCTTATCCCCTTTTTCAAATAGTTCCTCAGCCCTTCTCTTAAATATACATTGTGTATGAGATTTAAAATGGACCAACAAGGCCCTTCTGGCCATCTGTAACTCCGCCAGGGTGGAGGAGGAGGGCGCATCAGCATGGAGCTTTGCACAGCGTAGTTCACGGGCCTGAAGCACTTCCGACTCTGAATTTTTCTCCACCCTAGTGGCTTTAATGGCAGCTATATATACCCCATGGGTGGATGCCTTGAACGCATCCCAGACCGTGAGCCCATCTGTTGAACCCTCATTGTTGTCCCAGTAGTCCTGTATGTGTGGGGAGACCAACGCCTCAACCGAGGGCTCACTCATCCACCCCGAGTGCAGCCTCCAACTCCTACGACTATTGCTTGCGGATCGGCTCAACATTACCTGTAGGGGGTATGATCAGAAAGCCCCCCCGCCAGATAAACGGCTTCCGCAATCTGTGGTAACAGTGCTGAATTAGCAAAAGTCAGATCAAGACGGGATGAGGAGGCACTGACGTGGGAAAGGTAAGAATAACTGCGCTCACCAGGATGTTTCCACCTCCACACCTCCTCCAACGCCGCCGTGTCTGCCCAGTGGCCTAGTTCTAAATTCCGCACCCAAGTCAGGTTAGAGGTGTCCAGCCCATAGTCTAGGACAGTGATGGCGAACCTTGGCACTTCAGATGTTTTGGAACTACATTTCCCATGATGCTCATGCACTCTGCAGTGTAGTTGAGCATCATGGGAAATGTAGTTCCAAAACATCTGGAGTGCCAAGGTTCGCCATCACTGGTCTAGGATGTTGTTAAAATCACCCGCCACAAGCACTTTTAATGGGCCAAAGGTGGCAATCTTCTCTAAAACCAGGTATAGAACCTCATTTTTGAAAGGGGGTGGAACATATACATTCGCTATTGCCAGTAACTGAGATTCAATGGCAAGGACCACCATTGCATATCTCCCATAGGGATCAGTTATTACATGTTCTATAGCACATGCTAAGTTCTTATGTATTAAAATGGCCACTCCCCGACATAGGAGGAGTGCGTAGAATGTATAGCTCTCTGTACCCAGTTCCTGTTCAGGGATAAAATGTTGTTACCCTCTAGGTGGGTTTCCTGCAGGAGGATAATATGGGGATACAGGGATTTGATGTACTAGAGGACCAATAAACATTTAAATTTGGAATTTAATCCGCGGACATTCCACGAGATTATTTTGAGGTCACTCATAAAGTGGGGATAGGTATTGGATAGGGACAGGAGTTGTCCTGTAAACTGGGGAGGTCAGTGGGGAGGGACCCAGGCACAGAGAGCAGTAAAGCACCACAGCACTACAAATGGACAGCATATATCTTAATAGGCAATTTACACCCTCATGTGGTAGCACCAGTGAGGTGGGCCACCGAGGGAAGCATAAAAAACAGTTATTCTTTCCCAACAAAAAACACAAAAAATAAAAAAACAAAAAAGGACTTGCAAAAAATAATAAAAAAAAAAAAGTCACAGAAAAAAACATTCTAAGAACCCAACTCCCTGTTTACTCCAGGCGAACAGAACCAAAAAAAGAGCAAAACCGCCGGAGAAACTTTATTCCCATCAACTTGCTGAGCAAAAGGTGGAATGTTCCAAGAGTCTATCCACTCAAAAAGGGGGTTCGGGAAGACTTGTAGGTAGTGCAAACATTTAGAACAGTACCCGAAGCTCCTGCAGTGCACGGATGGCAAGTTCCAGAGATTGTCCTCCATTGCAGACCGCTAGGAGGCCAAAAAAACTTTTTTGGGACAACAGGATTCCAAAAAGATGCCACATCAGCAGGAACCACCATTCCCAGCATTAGTACCACATAAAGGTAAGTATCTTCTGGGCCTAATCCACACGTTTCCATGAGACAGGTTCCACCACCAGATCCTAGCATTAGGCGATGGCATCCAGCCACTCAGCCGCCTCCGCATGGGATTCAAAGAATTTTGCAGCTCCACGATACTTTTAGATGGCTAGGATACAGCATGCTATAAATCAGACCTTTCTCCCTCAGGCGTCTACGGATATCTGTAAAGGAGCGTCTTTTCTTTTGTAGTTCTGGCGAGAAATCAAGATACAAATGGATGACAGCATTTTCATGTTTCAATCCAGGGGATCAAAATTCTATCCCTGAAATTCAGCAGGCGCACAAGAAACGCACGTGGCCACGCTCTCGCCGGTCTCCGGGCCCGTGGGTACCCTATGCGCCCGCTCCACGACATAGACAGGAGATAGATGCTGCAGTCCCAGGAGCTTTTTGAAAAGGCCCCCGCAAACTCCACAGGGTTGGCGCCCTCCTCACCCTCAGGGAGCCCCACCACCCAGACATTATTGCGCCTGAGGCAGTTTTCTGCATCTTCTGAATGGGCCATTAGAGTTTTGACCTGCTGCTGCAGCTCCACCGCCAATTGTGCCGTGGAGGCCGCCACGTCTTCTACTGTAGAAATGCGCTGCTCAGTTTCTGTTAAATGGACCCTAATTTTGTCCATATCTTGCCTTATCAGCCCACATTCGATCGTCAGGGTATCTATTTTCCCCTCCACAGATGACTTACTATCTGCAATGGCCACCAGTATCATTGCGGTGGACCCCTCACCCAGCCGCTCCGACGTTTCCTCCACGACCATCGGAGTCCCTCTTGACCTGAGGCCCTGAGTGCCGCCATCCAGGTGTCTGTTTGTACCGCTACAGAGGCCGGAGAGGATGGTGCTATAGGCAAGGCGGCCGTTGCACGTGTGTTCGGCAGCGAGATCCGGGAGATGGAAGTAGCTGCCTTCTTTGCTGATTGCCGTTTCCCGGTCATCGGAAGGACCGGGGGCGCCCCCCAGACTGGAGGAAGGTATTTGCTGAGCAGAGTTGCTGAAAATGAACCAGGATGGAGATAGATTAGAGTCACAGCGGGCAGGAGCTCAGGCCGAACACCTCTGTCCCCTAGCTGGTGCCAAGGAGACAGGAAAGCCGCAGGTAATCGCCCGGGTGTATCAAGATGGCTGCCTCTTACCAGGCCGGATCCCCAATCTCCCCCCTTTGCCGTTTAGTTGGAATGTCACAATGGGGCCAGCAGGCAGCGGTTGGCCAGCTGTGAGGTCCGATGGCTATGGTTAGAGAAAACTGGGCTCAAGGGGGTCAGAGGGTCCCGTAGAATCCACCGAGGCCTTCACTGGGTGAAACAAGATGGCCGCCGAGAAGTAGGCCGGAGCCCCGGCCCATCCCACAGGCAGCTGCAGGGTGAGGGAGCACCGCAATGGCGGCCCGGATGATGCGGCCGGCAGCAGCTGTAGGAAACTGAGCTTGAGATGTGCAGGGGGGCCAGAAGTACGTGCTTGGGCTGTCTCCGGGTGCACCAAGATGGCCGCCGCTCCGGAATGCAGGCCAGAGCCGCAATCCGTCCCTCAGGCAGCTGCAAGATGAGGAGAGGAAACGCCATAATGGTGGCCCCGGGCAGTCGGGCGGCTGCAGCAGGAGGAGATCAGGCCCAGGACAGTCAGGGAGGCCAGGAGATCTTGCTGGGGCGCCGCCAGGTGAGGCAAGATGGCCGCCGCTCCGGGAACTAGGCCGGAGCCGCGGCCTGTCTCCCAGGCAGCTGCAGGTATGAGAAGTGCTGTGCTGGCGACTCCAGGCAGCGCTCCAACAAGCTGGGAGGTTATGAGGACTGCAAAGGGTGCAAGGCAGGTCTGCTCGAGTCCAAAAATCAAGGCTAAGGATCAGGATGGCAGGAGCTAATCACCCACGCTTCTGTTCAGCCCAACATCCGGCCACACCCCTCAGGCTGTCAACATTTTCATATTATTGACTCTGTATTTTATTTCCTCTCACATCCACAAAGTTACACAAGGTAAGGCTGGGCTCACTATGTCATCTTTCTGTCCAAACGTATTAATATACCAGGAGCTCACTAAATGTTAAATTGAATATAAGAAAAAAAAATATGAAAAAAAAAATTTAAATGTAAAAAAATGTGAAATTGGACAACTGAATTGGACTTGAAAGAAGACATATTATCTTTATTTTTTACAAACCACATCTTACAGTTTTCCATATAGCAGAAGGAAACCCACAGTAATAGTCCTCTGTGTTACTGAGAACTTTCTGATTCCCAGACTGCTTGAGGAGCCTAGGGATTGAAGCCTGTAGAGGAGAGGCTTTGGTTAAGGCAGTGCCACAATTTATAAGGAAAGAAATATACACATCAGGTTGCTTTAATAGGAAACGTAGAATATTATCTGATAAACCGGCAATAACCTCTTTCAGCTTCTATTCACACTTCTAACAAAATCTCTAAAGATTGCCAAAAACAACTTTGGCTCAAAAACTATTTTTTGAATCTTGCATTGTCTTCTGAGTAAACTATACAGGATAACTACCTGGCACAATGATACTGATCATCCCCCTCCAGTACCCATAATTATAAAGTATCTTGAGAACCCTGTAATTTTATGCAATAACTTAACATGTTTCCTTTTCCTTTCCTCTCTTTCCTCCTCTGTAATATTTCAGTTCTTTGCTCTCTGAATCTCACACCATACCATTTGCATAATAAATGAGTTGCTTCTTTCTCTCTGTCATATTTTTAACAGTAAGAAGCTTGTGGAAAGCATGAGAAATTCTTCCTTATGTGGTAAAAGGTGAAATCATGGTGAAACGTAAAATTTCTATTTTGATTTATATACCCATTTAAGCTTTAAAATGATTTACATTTTACTAACCACTTTACCGTAGAATAATAAAATGAAAATGAAATATACTGCATGGTGCCTTCTGTCACTAGTTAATTCTAGAGTTCCCCAGTAATATAGTTGAATTACCTGTTGATCATATAATGAGATCCATTATTTTCCCACTTTATGGAATGCAGTTGGGTCACTGTTTGTTGTGCAGAGAAATTGCACAGCACTGTTGTTAATTTCTGGACAGGTTAGTCTTAAATAGTCTTTCAAATGGACTTTAGGTAAGAGACAGACAAGTTAAAGCCTAAGTTTAGAAAATCAGCAAAAGGGACATTACTTACTATTAATCTGATGTGTCCCTTGTGCTGCTGGCTCCTGCATTTCCTGAAATCTTCCTCCTCCAATTACCCCCGCCTCCTCTGGTTCAGTGGGGGTTAATAGAGCTAAGGAAGCTGGGACAGGCACTCATCAATAGTGCCTGACCATGCCCGTCCTTAACCACTTCAATGCAGGACATTTCTCTCACTTTGAATGACAATTACTCAGTCATGCTACACTGTACCCAAACAAAGTTTTATAATTTTTTTTCTTACAAACAGAGCTTTCTTTTGGTGGTATTTAATCACCATTGGGTTTTTTATTTTTTGCAATATAAGCAAAAATTTTGAAAAAAAACACCTTTTTTTAGTTTCTATTCTAAAATTTTGCAAATAAGTAATTTTTCTTCAAAAATTTGGGCCAAAATGTATACTGCTACATATCTTTAGTAAAAATAACCCAAATTAGTGTGTATCATTTGGTCTCTGTGAAAGTTATAGAGTCTACAAGCTATGGTGCAAATCATTGAAAATTGATCACACCTGATCACACCTGATGTACTGTAATTTTTTTCCCCACAATTCTTTGGAAAATGAAGAAATTTTTTTTATTTTTTTACACAAAATTGTCATTATAACAAGTTATTTCTCTCACACAGCACATACATACTTGCAATGACACCCCAAAATACATTCCGCTACTCCTCCTGAGTATAGCGATACTACATGTGTGAGACTTTTACACAGCCTGATGTAGATACTTGCCAGCACACCAAGGATCAGCACAAGGTGGCGTCCAAACTATTTAATTTATTGCATGATCACAACACAAAAAAGGTGCAACGTTTCGGAGTCACGTAGGACCCTAAGGGGTCCTGCATGACTCTGAAACTTTGAACCTTTTTGTGTTGTGATCATGCAATAAATTAAACCGTTTGGACGCCACCTTCTGCTGATCCTTGGTGTGCTGGCAAGTATCTGCATTGTGATTTGAACCAGTATCCAGCTGGTTGTTGTTGCAGCACCCAACCTTTAGAGCTTATACCAGGAACGTGTGCGATGGGAATATGAAACATTTTACACAGCCTGGCCACATACAGAGGTCCAACATCCAAGTAGCACCTCCAGGCATTCTATGAGCATACATTGCACATCTCATTTGATGACAACCTATCACATTTTTGAAGGTCCTGGAGCACCAGGACAATGGAAATGTCCACAAAATGACCCCATTTTGGAAAGCTAACAGCCCAATGTATAATATATGAGGCATAATGAGTCTTTTGAACGGTTCATTTTTTTCCAGAAGTTTTTGGAAAATGTGGGAAAAAAATGAAAACGCAATTTTTTTTACACAAAGTTGTCCATTTATAAGATATTTCCAACACACAGCATGTACATAGAAAAAACTACACCCCAAAATACATTCTGCTACTCCTTCTGAGTATGGCGATACCACATGTGTGAGACTTTTACATAGCCTGGCCACATACAGAGGCCCAACATCCAAGTTGCACCGTCAGG